>NC_056749.1:421646931-421946931 GCF_019279795.1 Protopterus annectens
CTCTTCTAAGATGTGAAAAAAAAAAAAGAAAACAACTTGCATGCCTTCAGTAAACATTCCCTTTTAGCCATAAGAAAAAAGTACACTGGCTACCTTTAAGAAAAATAAGAATTCTGTATTGTTATATTAAATTTGTTAAAGTAAAGAAACCAGAACCACAAGGCCAGGCAAGACAGCAGAGTCAAAATTTTAATCGTAGGTCCACAAAACAATAAATAGGCACACAAGGTGATAAATTTTCACCAATAAAAACACAAGGTTAAGGGCTTTCACCCGGAACCACCAGGCTTCATAAGAACAAGTTCAACAGCTGGGTAAAAGCTTTAAATACTAATATCAGTCATCAAATTGACAACAATTAAACAATTAACCATAAACAGTTTAAATTTAAAAGGACCTATACAATCAATTCTAAAATAAAAGCATCTAATTTCATACAATGCATCATTCATAAGAAGAATAAATTCATAAAATCATGAATAAACCTCACTTGTTACCTAACTAATACACAATCATGGATATGTGTACAAAATGTTTCACTGAAACCCAATGTAGTGTAAAAGCTTAGTGGTGGATAAAAAGTACTTAAACTGAACCATTGCCATTAATGTCTCCATGTAAATTCATAAAAATAAATATGGTGCAATAGAAGTATAAATAACCCTTGTTATAATTTAGGTGTTCTAAGTTTCTATAAACTGTTAATACTAATTTGGTCATTTAAACCCGGGGTCCTTCCTGAATTCAGCCTAAGCTGCCAGTAAAGCTCCCTGTACTCCAGCTTTGCCTCCCAGCAGCCTCCCCGAGGATCAATGGTCACTTGTTTCAATACAAAGAATTTAGGTTTCATGTCATTGCATACTCTAGAATGCTTGTATAATGTGTTGGATTCTTTAGCCCTAGCCACATCATACATGTCCTCATATACTCTCTTCCTTAAATTCCTCTCTGTTTTTCCAATATAGAAACTACAGCAGGTCTCACATATCACCAAGTACACTACTCCTTTGGAGTTGCAATTGTAAGAACCCGTAGCTCTCATGTGATATTTCCTAGATGGTATATAAATCTCATATTTGTCTGTCATGTAGCTGCACTGGTTACAAAAACCACATGTGTGAGTCCCCCATGTCCCACCATTACTTAATACATTTCTGGTCTCTTTCATTTTAAGTAGTTCCTTTAAACTGATGCCTCTTCTCCTAATAAAAGTGTTTTTTTCCGGGAGGTAATTCTTGGTCTCATTATTAACTCTCAAAATAGCCCAGTGTTTCCTCAATATGTCCTCTACCTTGGCAGAAGTAGTTGAAAAGGTATGTGTAAATGCCCCTTCATGACTGTTGTTGACCTTATTCACCTGACTTCCTGTAGTTCTACCAGTACCCAGAACAGGGTAATACAAGATGTCACGGTCTCTAATCACGTCCTTAGCTAGTGTGTTACTAAGTGCTTTGGGGTACCTCCTCTCCGAAAACAATAATGTAAGAAATTCTACCTCATCAAGGAATACTTTCCTATCACTGGTCATTTTTGTGGCCCTAATAAGTTCACCTTTAATAATCCCTTTCTTTTGATAGTGAGGGTGCCCACTGTCATAGTGCAGCTACAAGTTAGAAAAGGTACTCTTCCGGAACAGTTTTGAGTGAAAACACTGATTTGCATAATCTTTATATAGTGTGACATCTAGATAGTCTATCATTGATTGGGACAGGGTATAAGTAAATTTTAAAAATTCAGAAGAGTTGTTAATATAACAGAAAAACTCCTGTAAGTATTCTTCTGAACCTTCCCAAAAAAGACAGATGATGTCCAGGTATCGGGTGTAAAAAGAAATGTATTTATTCCAATCAGTCTCAAATATGTAGTTTTTTTCCCAAAAGTATATGACTCAGCTAGCATAAAGGGGGGGTGCAGGTGGCTTCCATAGCAACCCCCTTTTCCTGCTTATAAAATTCGCCATTAAAATATACAAAGTTGTTCTTTAAAATATTGTCCATAAATTCCAGGATCAATTTTACCATATCACCTTTCAAATACCCCACTCCCATTAACACTTTGCCAAACTAATTCAAACCTGTGTCATGTGGAATACTAAAGCAATAACCGATGACGTGGTGTGGTATATTGAATATTTAGAAAAAAACGTAGACCAGCAGACAATGGTGTACTGATAAATGTTTTTCTTTATTATGCCATAAGGCACATAAAAAAGGCAAAAAGACTACAGTTCAAAATCCAAACCAGTTTTGGCTTATATAAAAATGTTTTGAGGACTTTATACCAATGGAAAAAAGTCCAGGCGACCGGACCTTTTTCTGTTGGTATATTGTGGGATTTACAACAGGCATGCTGGCCAATCAGCGTGCACGTTTTGGAATATTAATGGGGGGTCATTGTATAATGGGAAATAATTCCACCACATCAATAGTGACCAACAGGACTTTGCTGTTAAATTTGTCCCTGGTGATGCTTTTGAGGAAATCCCATGAGTCTTTGGTAATATGTGTCAATGAGTATAAAAATTCAGTTGATAATCTAGAAAAATAGCAAGGGGTTGCATGATAGAACCCGCTCCTGACACAATGGGTCTAAATTTAAGATTCTCCACCCCTTTATGGGTTTTAGGTATCCCAAAAATTATGGGTCTATATTAAAACCATGAAAGCTTACAAATGCGAATACAATTACATCGACACAGACTTCGAAGTACAACAAGAGTGAAATATGCAATCGGCAAAAATTAGAATGCTGAACATATTTCCTTGGCCAGCAGGGTGATCTTGGGGATGAGGAAATATATCCTTTTCCCCACTGTAGTGCAATCTCGGAGTTGGTATATTAAAGTTGGGGGGTGTGGGGGGTTCATACTAGGCTATCCGCCTAGGGCATTTATAAGCCTAGCCAGAGTGTGTTTGGCTTTCGCCACCCATTTTAAATTAATTTTGCTATGCCCTTTTTCGAGGTTAGTACACTGTGCCTCTGTCTAACAGTGACACAGAAGTGATACTCGGGGTAAACCTATGATCTCCCATCCACTCATCAAGATTCCTCTTGAAGAGAGTCAATGAGGGACTCTGCCTAACCTGGACTGGGATTTTATTACAGAGTGAAGGGAGCCTCTGGGTTATGAATCTGTCCCTCCAGCATGTCCTATGTATTTCAGTGCTGAGGTTCAAGTCTCTCGAGCACATAGCTCGATGGGATTTAGATTTTCTGAGGTGCAGCATGTCCATTAATTCTGGGTTGGACATGGCTTTATACGTCAGGCACAGATCGCCTCTGAGCAGGCAGTATGCCACTGAGTAGAGCTGGAGTTTCTTTAACCGGGCAGCATATGGCATCTGTTTGAGCCCTTTGATCCTCTTGGTGAGGTACTTTTGGGGTCTTTCCAGTTGCTGCAGGTGTCTGGTAAGGTACATCCCAAAAGGGGCATTGTACTCAATTATGGGCCTGATGAGGGATGAGTAAAGAGGCATGATGACCTCCCCTGATCTAGATGTGAATCCCTTCATGATTAGGTGGGCTATATAAAATGTTTTTCTAACCACTTTAGCCACATGGTTGTCAAATGAGAGATTGCTATCAACTTGGGTCCCCAGGTCCCTAATTACTTCTTCTGTACTTAATGGATTACCACCTATGTGGTAATTTGTGGGCACTTTGTTTTTGCCAAAGGGGATGACTATACACTTTTTGGCATTTAGCTTGAGGCCATGGCTCTGGCACCAGTTGTCTGTTTCTATGAGGCCCTTTTGGAGGATGCTTGTGTCAGCTGGAGAGTCGATTATGGCACCCAGTTTGCAGTCATCTGCAAACTTGGTCAGCCACAGTCCTTCCGTGTTGGCCTGTACCTCCAAGAAATATATACTGAACAAGAGAGGTTCCAGGACTGAGCCTTGTGGGATGCCACTTGTAACTGGTTTGGAGTCTGACATGGCTCCAGCAATTCTACCCATGTGGGTTCTGTCCTTGAGCCAGTTAGCAACCCATCTAGTGACATAGGGGGTTTATATTTAAGCTGGTAAGTTTATCTATAATGCCCGAGTGGGGTATTGTATCGAAGGCTTTTGCGAGGTCCAGGTAGGCTGTGTAGACCACCTTCCCCTCGTCAATGGCCTTGGTGACTGTTTCAAAGAAGTTGACCCGGTTTAATAGGCAGGATCTGCCCTTAACAAAGCGAACTGGGTAGGATCCAGTGTCTGTAGGTCCCCAATATCTTTATTTATGAGGTCCATGATGATTCTTTCCATAGCTTTGCAGACCAAGCTAGTCAGGCTTATGGGGCGGTAGTTTCCAGGATCCGTTGAGGCACCACCTTTGTGGAGAGGGACCAATGTTGCTGTACGCCACTCTTTGGGTACATATCCTGTAGTAAGGCTGAGATTGAACAGTAGTTTTATGTTTGGGTTTAGCTCTTCTTGGAGTTCATGTATGACGCAGCCTGGGACACCGTCTGGTCCCATTTTTTGCTTTGGAGAGAGCGGCTCTTACCTGAGCATCTGAGATGTCAGGGGGGCAGCACTCTGCTGGGATAGATATTTGCCCTTTTGGTGGGGGTGGGAAGTTTGTGCTGTACCTCTCAGCTAGGATGTTGACAATGTCTGTGGGTTCGGTGTATTTTTTGTCATTTTGGACTAATTCTGAGCATATCTGGGAATTCCCACCCAGGTTCCTAACATAACTAAAGAAAGCCTTGTTATTATCCTTAGTGTACTGTGCAATTTTTCTCTCGAAGCTGGCCTTAGACGATTTTATGAGTGCCCATAGTTTTTTGCTAATACTGATCAGAGATGCCTTCCCTTTTTGGGATTTTGCTCTATCATGTAATAGCTTCCTCCTTCTATTGTATAGTTTGTTTATGGCTGGGGTCCACCAGACAGGACGTCTGCCTTTGGAGGATTGGGTCTTGGTTTTATTTGGGATTGTATGATCCATGCATTCCTGAAGGTGTTCATAGAATGCATTTATAAAGGATTCTGCGGTCTGGGCCGTATTTTCCACAGGCCCGGGGGCTTTGAAGGATTCCACCTTGATTTTGAGGAGTGTGAACTTTGCTTTAGAGATGTTTTTCACTGTGGTTTTCTGGGCAAGGGGTGGGGTCGGGATGTGAATATCCAGTGAGATTAGTTTATGGTCTGATCTTACCAGTGAGGGATACACTTCTGGTCAGGAGCATAGAGTCCCCATGTTGGTGATGATCAGGTCCAGCATGTTTTCCCCTCTTGTGGGAGTTGTAACAAGTTGTTCCATAGCATCTGAGTTTATAAATTCTAGGAACATTTGGGCTAGGGTGTTGGAGCTAGAGTAATGCTCCCAGTCTATGTTTGGGTAGTTGAAGTCACCCAATATAATGGTGTTTGGAGAGACCTTCATATTTTCCAGTGTTCTCAGGAGGGCCGAGTGGGGTTCCTGGGCTTGGGAGGGTGGTCTGTAGCAGGCTATAAACTGGAAGGCAGTTTTACCCACTGTTAGTTGCACATAGATAGTCTCTGATGCTTCGTGCTGTGCCACCAACCTGGAGGTGTGGGTATCTTTGACGAATATTGATACTCCCCCTCCTTTTGTGGTTTGGTCCAAGTTTTGGGGCCGAAAAGCATGGTATGAGGTATAACCTGGTAGTGCTGGGGTACTCTCGGGAGCCTTGAACCAAGTTTCTGTTACTGCACATATATTGATGTTCTCCATGCTAAGGAGAGTTTCGAGTGCATGCATCTTGAGGTTTAGACTTCTGGCATTGAGTAGCATTACTCTTAGTTTCTTATCCCTTGTGATACCTATGGAGGTGGGTTTGTCTTTTGAGCCTTGCCTAAAAAAGGCACTATGGGGGTAGCAAGAGCCTTTGCCAATATCCAAAAGCCCAGGGGTGACAGGTGCAAGCCGTCCCTAGTGAAGCATTGTGGCTTGTCGAGCATGTCATCCCAGGCTGACAGGCATTGGATCCCCTTTGAATGACACCAATACTTAATCCAATTGTTGATATTGATCATCTTGTCTTCATATTGTGGCATCATTCTTGGTGAGGGTAAGATGCTACTCAAGGTCAGGGTCATACAGGCCTGGGCTACATGCTCAGAGAGCTCCTCTATGTCTCTTTTCATGAAGTCCAGGGAGGTACGTCTCAAGTCATTCACACCAGCATGGACAATGACTGAGTCATATTTGTACTTGCCTTGGAGTGACCGGAGTGCTTGGGTTATGTGGCGGATCCTAGCGCCCAACAGGCAGCTCACCGTGACCTTCTCCTTGTTCAGCCTGGTGAGCGGGATGTCAGTGTGCCTGACGATAGAGTCACCTATTACAAGTGTATCAGGTGTGTTGTTTAGGCTTAAGGGCTGTGACTGTTCAGCACACTGACTTTGTGAGCTATGTGTTGCATGTGTTTTGTTTTGGGGTAGCGGTTGCTTGGGTGTCTGCTTTGGAGGTCTCTGCTGCTTAGGCAGATTTTTATTTAGAGCCTCCGAGTATGTTTTTGTGTGTTTATGTGTTTGGTTTGCTGTCGTGGTAGGTATATGTGAGGCTGGAATTGTAGTGAGTGTGGTTTCCCTCTCCTCCTCACTGGTTACACCAGTACTGAGTTGAGAGAGCTTGGCCTCCAGTTTGGCTATATGGTTGCGTCTCTCACATGTGTTGGAATTTGTTGGGAGGAGGAGAGGGTTGTCTGTGTACATGAGACAGTTGTAACATTGCCTCAAGATTCCCAGATTCACCAGCTGGACCGGAGAGGAGATTGACAACTGACCTTTGGACATGCTAAAATAGTATTGGGAATTCCTTTATAATTGAAAAAAAGGGCCAATGGGGAACAAGGTACTCAAGGGGAGTTTGTGAGGGTGTAGTGCTTTTAATTTTTTAGTGCTGACATATAATTGCTTTAGTGAGCAAGTGCCAGGTAACTTAAATGCAATGTGTTACAGGTAACTTAAATGCAAAAACGACAAATAGTAACTTTCTTTCAAGTGAAACAAGGAAATAAGTACAGTAGGCAATACAGATATCACTAGGGATCCACAGAAAAAAAGCACTGAAAAGCCACGTTTTAGGTGGAATTAGCGTTTCAGAGAAATAACAAGCAAACAAACAACAAGCATACAAACAAAGCTAGATTCAGCAGGCCTGGATCTACTCTATGCTACAGCAAACAAGGTATACCAATTTAAGTAAGAAACAGTTCAAATATGCAGGCACTATAAGTCTTTAACCAGAAATTCCCAGCTTAGAAGGGCAGAGTCCAGACTCTCCTCCCACAAGAGTGCAGACCATGAACCTTCTTAATGTAAAATAACTGGCCTGATGCCCAAGTGCTTAAACCAGAACTAATACACTTTTAGAATAACAGACACTGAGCCCTCAATCAGCAGTTCCCAACTTAGAAGGATGTAAGCTACCTGTCCTGCCACCACAGTGCAGGCCACAAACCTTCCTAATGTAAAACAACTGGTCTGAAGCACAAGTGCTTAATCCAAAAGACTTAGAATGATAGCTACACTTTAATGCCCCCTGCAAAAGTGTGTTTATTTAAGTTTGTTTAGTTAGGTTTTCCTTACCTGTTGTTTGACGACATACATTCGGCGTTCTACATTTCGCTGATTACATATTTCTCTCTTGTTGTACTTCGATGTTTTTGTGTCAATGTAGTTGTATTCACATTTTTAAGCTTTCGTTCTTTTAATATAGACCCAAAATTGTGGGACTCTTGGGATTTTACACATGCAAATAATTATATAATTTTTCATTGATGGTACCCTGTAACAAGTGGTCAAACCAAAAGTAATTAATTTTAGAGTAGGTAATATTAATCTCATTTTTTGAGACAACAGTATATTGATTCTCATCATTCAAGATGTTGTACATACCCATCTCATAATCCATGGAATAGATGAAAACCACCTCACCCCCTATCAGGTTTCATAACTCTAAGGTCATTAAGAAGGTCTCTCTCCAATTCACTGAAATAGCTGTTCAAATCACTTTTCAGTTCTAACCTCCTTATATCTTGTTCATCCAACTCTTCAAATATTCTTAGTGATAGGTTGAGTGGGGGGGGGGTTAAACAAACTCTTTCTGCCCCTTAAAAAAATAATTTTAGGTTTAATTGCCTAATAAACAACTTCATATAAACCAATGTTTTCACCAAAGCCCCTGGGTGAGTTGGAATAAATTGACATCCTTTAGTAAACTGTTGGAAATGCCCATTGTTTATTTCTATATCAGAAAAGTTAAAAATACTGGTTACCCTGCATGCATTTCCTACCGTCACATGTCACAATAATACCATTATTTTCATTTAATACCCCCTCTTGTGTGTTAGACTGAAGGATATTTCCATCACGTGTTTCATTCTCATTAACTAGTAAGTGGTGGTGGTACATAACTGTGGGGAATGGTGTATTTAGTTTGGGTTGTGGTTCTAAATCTTCCCCCTGAATCTACCCCCTCTCCCCCTCCCTCGAGAATGGTATGAATAATTGTGTACTGGATGCCCTTGTTTCTGGGCTATCCTCTCACTTCTCCTTAAAGGGGGTAAATCCAAAGGGTAACTGGTATTGCTATCTTCATTAATATTCACCTCCATCTCCTCTACATAATCTCTGTTAACTAAATACATTTCCTGTTTGTTGTGTGTGACTTTAGGTGGTGGATAAGCCCTTCCTTCCCTATATCCAAACAGGTCACGCTGTAACTTCTTAATTTTCCTGTTAATCACCTTGTCACAGTGTAAGTCAATGTCCCTAAACACACCATCACATTTACCCTTCTCAATTCCAAATAAACAATCCACTGTAATTTTATTATGTAATATGTTAACTTCCTTTAGTAACACATCTCTTTGCATCTCGTAATCCTTTATCATGAGTTTTAACATTTCAGTACTAGTATTATTAAATAAATCTAATAGTTGCTTGTGCAACCAACTATCTACTGAAACATTATTAGGATATTTATAAAGGGTGTCCTTCGGGACCCTGTTCACAGACACACACTCGGTCAAATAATCAATCTCCATTTGCATTGTTTTTAAATCAAACAGTCTCTCTAAATTTATTAAAGTATTAAGACCGCCAAGGAGGCAAGTACTTGTACAATATATTCACTTCGCATAGTTCAGACTTCAGCTGCTTGCTTTAAATGTTAATTACAATGTACCTTATTAACTTGATTCAGCAGTGTTCAGTCCTCACATGATTAATCGCTTGCACCTGCAGACTTCTCATCCCAAAGAAAAACAGTAATTGGCTTTGAAGAGTCATGAAAGAATCTTTGCAAATTAGACACAGAACCCACTGCTAAACTACTCATGGTGATTGCCTGCATCTGTAGACTTGGTTTCTCCTACTGAAAGCCTTTTCTAATGGAAAAAAGTTAATAGCTAGCATTTTCCATATCTTTGAACATCTTCTGATTTTTCAGGCAGATTTGCTTAAAAAACTTGTCTACAACTTCGACTAAGGACATTATTCTCGATATCTACATATATAAAAAAACAGGGAAAAATATACACACACATATATATATATATATATATAGGTTCATAGGTTTATAGGTTGATACTAGGCTATCCGCCTAGGGCATTTATAAGCCTAGCCAGAGTGTGTTTGGCTTTCGCCACCCATTTTAAATTAATTTTAATATGCCCTTTTTTTAGTACACTGTGCCTCTGTCTAACAGTGACACAGAAGTGATACCTGGGGTAAACCTATGATCTCCCATCCACTCATCAAGATTCCTCTTGAAGAGAGTCAATGAGGGACTCTACCTAACCTAGACTGGGATTTTGTTCCAGAGTGAAGGGAACCTCTGGGTTATGAATCTGTCCCTCCAGCATGTCCTATTTAATTCAGTGCTGAGGTTCAAGTCTCTCGAGCATGTAGCTCAATGGGATTTGGATTTTCTGAGGTGAAGCATGTCCATTAATTCTGGGTTTGACATGGCTTTATACATCAGGCAAAGGTCACCTCTGAGCAGGCGGTATGCCACTGAATAGAGCTGGAGTTTCTTTAACCGGGCAGCCTATGGCATCTGTTTGTGCCCTTTGATCCTCTTGGTGAGGTACTTTGGGGTCTTTCCAGTTGCTGCAGGTGTCTGGTAAGATACATCCCAAAAGGGGCATTCTACTCAATTATGGGCCTGATGAGTGATGAGTAAAGAGGCATGATGACCTCCCTGATCTAGATGTGAATCCCTTCATGATTAGGTGGGCTATATAAAATGTTTTTCTAACCACTTTAGCCACATGGTTGTCAAATGAGAGATTGCTATCAACTTGGGTCCCCAGGTCCCTAATTACTTCTTCTGTGCTTAATGGATTACCACCTATGTGGTAATTTGTGGGCACTTTGTTTTGCCAAGGGATGACTATACACTTTTTGGTGTTTAGCTTGAGGCCATGGCTCTGGCACCAGTTGTCTGTTTCTATGAGGCCCTTTTGGAGGATGCTTGTGTCAGCTGGAGAGTCGATTATGGCACCCAGTTTGCAGTCATCTACGAACTTGGTCAGCCACAGTCCTTCCGTGCTGGCCTGTACCTCTGAGAAATATATGCCGAACAAGAGAGGTTCCAGGACTGAGCCTTGTGGGACGCCACTTGTAACTGGTTTGGAGTCTGACATGGCTCCAGCAATTCTACCCATGTGAGTTCTGTCCTTGAGCCAGTTTGCAACCCATCTAGTGACATAGGGGTTTATATTTAAGCTGGTAAGCTTATCTATAATGCCCGAGTGGGGTATTTTATCGAAGGCTTTTGGGAGGTCCAGGTAGGCTGTGTAGACCACCTTCCCCTCGTCAATGGCCTTGGTGACTGTTTCAAAGAAATTGACCAGGTTTAATAGGCAGGATCTGCCCTTAGCAAAGCCGAACTGGGTAGGATCCAGTGTCTGTAGGTCCCCAATATCTTTATTTATGAGGTCCATGATGATTCTTTCCATAGCTTTGCAGACCAAGCTAGTCAGGCTTATGGGGCAGTAGTTTCCAGGATCCATTGAGGCACCACCTTTGTGGAGAGGGACCAATGTTGCTGTACGCCACTCTTTGGGTACATATCCTGTAGTAAGGCTGAGCTTGAACAGTAGTTTTATGTTTGGGTTTAGCTCTTCTTGGAGTTCATGTAGGACGCAGCCGGGGACACCATCTGGTCCCATTGATGCTGTGTTTTTTCTTTGGAGAGAGCAGCTCTTACCTGAGCATCTGAGATGTCAGGGGGCTGCACTCTGCTGGGATAGATATTTGCCCTTTGTTGGGGAGGGGAGAAGTTTGTGCTGAACCTCTCAGCCAGGATGTTGGCAATGTCTGTGGGTTCAGTATTTTTGTCATTTTGGACTAATTCTGAGCATATCTGGGAATTCCCACCCAGGTTCCTAACATAACTAAAGAAAGCCTTGTTATTATCCTTAGTGTCCTGTGCAATTTTTCTCTCAAAGCTGGCCTTAGACAATTTTATGAGTGCCCATAGTTTTTGCTAATACTGATCAGAGATGCCTTCCTTTTGGGATTTTGCTCTATCATGTAGTAGCTTCCTCCTTCTATTGTATAGTTTGTTTATGGCTGGGGTCCACCAGACAGGACGTCTGCCTTTGGAGGATTGGGTCTTGGTTTTATTTGGGATTGCCTTATCCATGCAGTCCTGCAGGTGCTCATAGAATGCATTTATAAAGGATTCTGCGGTCTGGGCCATATTATCCACAGGCCGGGGGCTTTGAAGGATTCCACCTCAATTTTGAGAAGTGTGAAATTTGCTTTAGAGAAGTTTTTCACTGTGGTTTTCTGGGCAGGTGGGGTTGGGATGTGAATATCCAGTGAGATTAGTTTATGGTCTGATCTTACCAGTGAGGGATACACTTCTGGTCTGGAGTATAGAGTCCCCATGTTGGTGATGATCAGGTCCAGTATGTTTTCCCCTCTTGTGGGAGTGGTAACAGGTTGTTCCATAGCATTTGAGTTTATAAATTCTAGGAACCTTTGTGCTAGGGTGTTGGAGCTAGAGTAATGCTCCTAGACTATGTTTGGGTAGTTGAAGTCGCCCAATATAATGGTGTTTGGAGAGACCTTCATATTTTCCAGTGTTCTCAGGAAGGCCGAGTGCGGTTCCTGGGTTTGGGAGGGTGGTCTGTAGCAGGCTATAAACTGGAAGGCAGTTTTACCCACTGTTAGTTGCACATGGATAGTCTCTGATGCTTTGTGCTGTGCCACCAACCTGGAGGTGTGGGTATCTTTGACGAATATTGATACTCCCCCTACTTTTGTGGTTCGGTCCAAGTTTTTGGGCCAAAAAGTATGGTATGAGGTATAACCTGGTAGTGCTGAGGTGCTCTCGGGAGCCTTGAACCAGGTTTCTGTTACTGCACATATATCGATGTTCTCCATGCTAAGGAGAGTTTCGAGTGCATGCATCTTGAGGTTTAGACTTCTGGCATTGAGTAGCATTACTCTTAGTTTTTATCCCTTTTGTGATACCTATGGAGGTGGGCTTGTCTTTTGAGCCTTGCCTAAAAAAGGCACTATGGGGGTAGCAAGAGCCTTTGCCAATATCCAAAAGCCCAGGGGTGACAGGTGCAAGCCGTCCCTAGTGAAGCATCGTGGCTTGTCGAGCATGTCATCCCAGGCTGACAGGCATTGGATCCCCTTTGAATGACACCAATACTTAAGCCAATTGTTGAAATTGATCATCTTGTCTTCATATTGTGGCATCATTCTTGCTGAGGGTAAGATGCTACTCAAGGTCAGGGTCATACCGGCCTGGGCTACATGCTCAGAGAGCTCCTCTATGTCTCTTTTCATGTAGTCCAGGGAGGTACGTCTCAAGTCATTCACACCAGCATGGACAATGACTGAGTCATATTTGTACTTGCCTTGGCGTGACCGGAGTGCTTGGGTTATGTGGCGGATCCTAGCACCCGACAGGCAGCTCACCGTGACCTTCTCCTTGTTCAGCCTGGTGAGTGGGACATCAGTGTGCCTGATGATAGAGTCATCTATTACAAGTGTATCAGGTGTGTTATTTAGTCTTAAGGGCTGTGACTGTTCGGCACACTGACTTTGTGAGCTATGTGTTGCACGTGTTTTGTTTTGGGGTAGCGGTTGCTTGGGTGTCTGCTTTGGAGGTCTCTGCTGCTTAGACAGATTTTTATTTAGAGCCTCCGAGTATGTTTTTGTGTGTTTGGTTTGCTGTCGTGGTAGGTCTATGTGAGACTGGAATTGTAGTGAGTGTGGTTTCCTTCTCCTCCTGACTGGTTACACCAGTACTGAGTTGAGAGAGCTTGGCCTTCAGTTTGGCTATATGGTTGCATCTCTCACATGTGTTGGAATTTATTGGGAGGAGGAGAGGGTTGTCTCTGTACATGAGACAGTTGTAACATTGCCTCAAGATTCCCAGATTCACCAGCTGGACCAGAGAGGAGATTGACAACTGACCTTTGGACATGCTAGAATAGTATTGGGAATTCCTTTATAATTGAAAAAAAGGGCCAATGGGGAACAAGGTACTCAAGGGGAGTTTGTGAGGGTGTAGTACTTTTAATTTTTTAGTGCTGACTTATATAATTGCTTTAGTGAGCAAGTGCCAGGTAACTTAAATGCAATGTGTTACAGGTAACTTAAATGCAAAAATGACAAACAGTAACTTTCTTTCAAGTGAAACAAGGAAATAATACAGTAGGCAATGCAGATATCACTAGGGATCCACAGAAGCACTGAAACGCCACATTTTAGGTGGAATTAGTGTTTCAGGGAAATAAGCAAACAAACAACAAGCATACAAACAAAGCTAGATTCAGCAGGCCTGGATCTAGTCTATGCTACAGCAAACAAGGTGTACCAATTTAAGTAAGAAACAGTTAAAATATGCAGGCACTATAAGTCTTTAACCAGAAATTCCCAGCTCAGAAGGGCAGAGTCCAGAGTCTCCTTCCCACAAGAGTGCAGACCATGAACCTTCTTAATGTAAAATAACTGGCCTGAAGCCCAAGTGCTTAAACCAGAACTAATACACTTTTAGAATAACAGACATTGAGCCCTCAATCAGCAGTTCCCAACTTAGAAGGATGTAAGCTACCTGTCCTGCCACCACAGTGCAGGCCACAAACCTTCCTAATGTAAAACAACTGGTCTGAAGCACAAGTGCTTAATCCAAAAGACTTAGAATGATAGCTACACTTTAATGCCCCCCTCCAAAAGTGTGTTTATTTAAGTTTGTTTAGTTAGGTTTTCCTTACTTGTATGGTGCTGTTGTTTGACAACATACATTCGGCGTTCTAAATTTTGCTGATTACATATTTCTCTCTTGTTGTACTTCGATGTTTTTGTGTCGATGTAGTTGTATTCACATTTGTAAGCTTTCATTCTTTTAATATAGACCCAAAATTGTGGGACTCTTGGGATTTTACACATGCAAATAATTATATAATTTTTCATTGATGGTACCCTGTAACAAGTGGTCAAACCAAAAGTAATTAATTTTAGAGTAGGCAATATTAATCTTGTTTTTTGAGACAACAGTATATTGATTCTCATCATTCAAGATGTTGTACATGCCCATCTCATAATCCATAGAATAGATGAAAACCTCCCCACCCCCTATCAGGTTTCATAACTCAAGGTCATTAAGAAGGTCTCTCTCTAATTCAGTGAAATTGCTGTTCAAATCACTTTTCAGTTCTAACCTCCTTATATCTTGCTCATCCAACTCTTCAAATATTCTTAGTGATAGGTTGAGTGTGTGTGTGTGTGTGTGTGTGGGGGGGGGGTAAACAAACTCTTCCTGCCCTTTAAAAAAATAATTTTAGGTTTAATTGCCTAATAAACAACTTCACATAAACCAATGTTTTCACCAAAGCCCCTGGGTGAGTTGGAATAAATTGAAATCCTTTAGTAAACTGTTGGAAATGCCCATTGTTTATTTCTATATCAGAAAAGTTAAAAATACTAAAGTTACCCTGCATGCATTTCCTACCGTCACATGTCACAATAATACCATTATTTTCATTTAATACCCCCTCTTGTGTGTTAGACTGAAGGATATCTCCATCACGTGTTTCATTCTCATTAACTAGTAAGTGGTGGTGGTACATAACTGTGGGGAATGGTGTATTTAGTTTGGGTTGTGGTTCTAAATCTTCCCCCTGAATCTACCCCCTCTCCCCCTCCCTCGAGAATGGTATGAATAATTGTGTACTGGATGCCCTTGTTTCTGGGCTATCCTCTCGCTTCTCCTTAAAGGGGGTAAATACAAAGGGTAACTGGTATTGCTATCTTCATTAATATTCACCTCCATCTCCTCTACATAATCTCTGTTAACTAAATACATTTCCTGTTTGTTGTGTGTGACTTTAGGTGGTGGATAAGCCCTTCCTTCCCTATATCCAAACAGGTCACGCTGTAACTTCTTAATTTTCCTGTTAATCACCTTGTCACAGTATAAATCAATGTCCCTAAACACTCCATAATATTTAGCCTTCTCTATCCCAAATAAACAATCCGTTGCAATTTTATGTAATATATTAACATCCTTCAGTAACCCCTCCTTTTGCATCTCGTAATCTTTTATCATAAGTTTTAACATTGCAATGCCAGTATTATTAAATAATTCCAAAAGTTGCTTGTGCAACCAACTATCTACTGAAACATTATTAGGATATTTATAAAAAGGGTGTCCCTTCGGGACCCTGTTCACAGACACACACTCGGTCAAATAATCAATCTCCATTTGTATTGTTTTTAAATCAAACAGTCTCTCTAAATTTATTAAAGTATTAAGGCCGCCAAGGAGGCAAGTACTTGTACAATATATTCACTTTGCATAGTTCAGACTTCAGCTGCTTGCTTTAAATGTTAATTACAATGTACCTTATTAACTTGATTCAGCAGTGTTCAGTCCTCACATGATTAATCGCTTGCACCTGCAGACTTCTCATCCCAAAGAAAAACAGTAATTGGCTTTGAAGAGTCATGAAAGAATCTTTGCAAATTAGACACAGAACCCACTGCTAAACTACTCATGGTGATTGCCTGCATCTGTAGACTTGGTTTCTCCTACTGAAAGCCTTTTCTAATGGAAAAAAGTTAATAGCTAGCATTTTCCATATCTTTGAACATCTTCTGATTTTTCAGGCAGATTTGCTTAAAAAACTTGTCTACAACTTCGACTAAGGACATTATTCTCGATATCTACATATATAAAAAACAGGGAAAAATATACACACACATATATATATATGTATATATATATATATAGATATATCTATATCTATATATATATATACATATATATATATATATATATATATATATATATATATATATATATATATATATATATATATGTATGTGTATATATATATATATATACATATACATATATATATATATATATATATATATATATATATATATATGTATGTATGTATGTATATACTACATATGCTATTTTAAATGTCCTAGCCCAACATCCCAAGACAGACCTCCCTATTCTGGAGGAGTACTCCTATTTTTAGGCTTGATTTACCTGTAGACATGCTGTGCCTATTTTTGGAGGTATGTTTTTATTTTTAGGATTGATTTATCCCCTCACAAAATTTACTGAACCACCCTCATCACATGTGATTTTTGAAGTTGTCTAGTGCACAGAAAATCACACTGTATGACCAACATACTAGTGGTACCAATAATAGAAAGAAAGAAAGAAAGAAAGAAAGAAAGAAAGAAAGAAAGAAAGAAAGAAAGAAAGAAAGAAAGAAGACCCACATCTTACATATTCCTTCTTCAAAAGCTTAGAAAAAGATCAGATATTTAAAAAAAAGCACGGTCCAGCCCAACTATTAAAATAGGTGAACATGTAGTCAGATTTGACAACAGTTATTCCAGTAAAGTAACAAGTAAAAGAAAATCCTGCTTACCACTAATTAAAGAACTTAAAAACAAGTGACATTTATTTTCTGATTGTCAGACTTTTATTTTCTGAAACAATAGATTTATCCTTTAAGCAAAATGTTTGTATTGGGCTTTAAGCTTCAAAACATGTGTAAGTATGTATTTATATTTTAAGCAAAAAAATGTTCAAGATAAGGAATATAAATGGTTAGTTTTGCTGTTTTACTATAACTACAGTAAAAGACTTAACATACTTCATTTAACTAAACTTATAAGTGTATTTCTAAATGTTAAACAAATACTTCCTGTAAAAGAATGTCATTAAATTATAAGCAATAGAACTGGTAACTCAAGACTATGTAAGTTAAGAATTGTATTTTATTTGTTTTAATTTTGCTTAGTATGTGCATTGCCGGGTTAACTGAATGCCAGATCTAAGTAGTATGCTAATTAGAAGTATTAAAATTATGGTCATTTTGTTTTCTTTATTCCTGTGTAACACATTCTTTTTACAAGTAATTTATGAAGCAATTAACACTTAAAAACACCCAAGAGCAAAAGAATGTTCCAGCTGTATGAAAAATTCTTGATTCTTGCTCACCTTGTTTGCTACCTGCTCCTCAAGCTGTTTTGAAGAAAATCCAGTTCTTAGAAAGTTCATCACTGATGTCTGTGAAAACAGAAAGTGCCTTAATCCTGACCGCAAAGATGAGGAAAAAACATGTGAACTTGTTTTCAAGTATATCTAATCAAACAATACACATTTACTTATACCCGTCTTACCTTACTAAATTCCTACTTCTCAATTAAACTTGTTCAATTTAAATTGCTGCTATAATCTAAACCAAGACATAAGCTAGCACTATCACTATTCCAGTAACAATTGGCAATAACACATATTACTAATAGAGATTTACCTGCCTCTGCTGAAACGATCTTAATTAGTATTAGTATTGTAAAAATAATCTAATGTACTATGCTAAGTAGTCTACTGTGTTTCAATCCACAAATGTATACTATGGAATTTTATTATCTATTATTACCATTAATGAATGTTCTTTGTTTCTGTACATTTGTACTGTCTTAATACCAATGTAAAATATGTTATTCCTAAACATTCTATGTATTGTAATGTTGTTTAAACACCTAAATGTATTTGTAATTTGTTTTTCTCTGTGGAGCTTTTCTCCCCGGGCCTTTGCTGTAAAAGGGCTTCTGGCCCAGACAGACTCCCCCAGTTAACAGATGTCAAATAAAATAAAATAAAATTAAATTAAAAAAAAAAAAAAAAAAAAATATATATATATATATATATATATATATATATATATACATACATACTGGAAAAACAAATGCTATAGTAATGTTTTACATTGAGCTTTTGCTGTTATGTAATTTGGTTACATTTTGCTGAAAGTTAATAGCTTATGCTATAGTATTATTAACTCTAACAGTACATATTAATGGAAAGAAGTAAAGTTAGATGTTTGTTACTGATTATAACATTTTAAAAGAATGAAGAAGAATGAGAAATATACAGAGGAAATCACTGCTCTGTATTGTAAGTTGTCATTTTCACATGATATAATCAAATTCTAATGTCAGGAAATGAAGCTTAGAGCAGAACAACAGTTCACAATGACTAAAACACACATTCAAATTAAACAAGCAGGAATTCTAATATATATATATATATATATATATATATATATATATATATATATATATATATACACACACACACACACACACACACACACACACACACACACACACACACACACACACACACATCTATACATATATATCTAAAGAAATCCCAATCCCTCTGCACCACATGCTCCAGAGACCTCAGCTTTATTACCACAATCAACAGAACATGCTGGAGGGACAGGTTCATAACCCAGAGACTGCCCATGCTATTGAATAAACTTCCCATACACATCAAGCAGAGCACCTCACTGGCCCTCTTCAAGAGAAATCTTGATGAGTGGATGGGAAATAGAAAAGTCACCCCAGGGATCACTCCAGTGGCTCTACTTGACAGAGGCACTAGGAACTAAGGCTGGGTGGCATGATGCCAGGGTAATCCTATGGGCTAGGCTTGTAAAGGCTCCAGGGCCATTAGCCTAGTACACACCTATGAACCTAGACACACACACACACACACATATATATATATATATATATATATATATATATATATATATATATATATATATATTCCAAATTGCAAGATTAAACGACTTATGAATAACATGCAAATGCACAAGGAATGAAACATCTACTATGTAAGATTAATAAAAGATCAGTATCAATAAGTTAAAAAAATATGCATATACTGTAATCTTTAATAGAGATCTAATGATTAAACAACTCTTTGATGAAAGATTTTAGAAATACAAGTTATATAAAATAAGGTATAATATCAGTGGACAAATAAAACAGAAAAATATATTTAAAATATATTTAAGTAACAAACTGCTTATAAGAAAAATGTATATTACATATACCTGCTTATAGCAGAAATGTGACTAAACAAGATGTCATATCATTTACATAGAAAATCTATAAAAAATATTCAAAAAGATCCTGAAAGCTGAAATTTGAAGTTTGGTCATGTGAACTTTGAAGCTTTTTTCACATTGGATGTTATTAGATTCACAAACGACTGCCTGAAATAACTCATTTCAGAATTCAGAGCTGAAATTTGAGTGTTACAGCATACTTCTGAATGACTACATAATTTTGATAGAAAGTAAAAGTAGATTTTTCGGGTCTATATTAGCAGAGCGAAAACTGTGCTGAGCGAATCCCTGTTGAGTGACACCAAATGTGAGAAAATCACAAATATCGCAAGAGTGAAATGGAGATCGGCATTGGGAATTCTTCCCTTTACTTCAATGTAGTGCAATCCCAGAGTTGGTATATTTAAGTAGCGGGGGTGTGGGTGGTGCAGGGGGGCTTACCCTCATGCGTAAAACACTTAATTACAGTTTACCTGTCTTAGTTTTATTTTTATTCAGATTCAAAATTTTCAAACTTCGACCATATGGTGTTGACCATATGGTATTTGGAGTTTGAAGATTTCATTCCAATAATATAGACCCGATTTTTCAAGATGTTTGAACCTAGGAAGGTTTTGAATTAAGCACACTATAACTTTTGAAAACAATATAGACTTCAGTTTTTTTTTGACACTGTAGAAATAGCAAGACATTCTCTTTAGCCATAGGAATTTAATTTTGCATTAATTATTTTAATAAGCTTAAAGAATTTTAAACATTTTGATATTTAGCATATTAACAATGTTGCACAATTTTAAAATATAAGCACTTCAACTTTTGAAATTATTTCAGAACTTTTGTTAGATCTATAAACATGTACATATATCTTTCAGCATGATAAATGTATTTATGCATTGATTTTCCTTTTGTGTAATAGTTTAATTGTATAATAATTTAGCAAGATAAGATTACACGTGACCTGTAAGTTTACAGATATCTTTATCTCTTCAGGTCCCACACTGCTAATTTATTTAGAGATTTAGTTAAAATAATTTTGAATTAGTGAATAATTTAGGAATAGTTGATGGATAATTATACTACTATTACATAAATATGTGTATAGTTCACTATCATATTTAATATTTGTGATTAATAGAAGATGATTGTTAAACTTTTATGTAATAATGGAGGCATAGTTTTAAATGGCAAAATATACAACTAAATTCATAGTCTCTTATTATGTTTAACTTATATATATTATATTAATTATTTGTAATTCATGGCAGCTCTTAACTAGTTTTTGATGAATTTTAAGCATTGGTAAGCACAGAGAGACAGTATAGTGGTTTGTCTATTTGATAGGCAAACTAGGACATTTGTATCCATGGTAGGTTGTGTTTTATTAGTGATATATACAGTTACAGTTGCAGACTTGTGTCTGTTTTTTATTTATGAGTTTTAGTAGTTTAGTTTACTAAAAGGAAGAATTCAGAAAATGTACAATGTTAAGATAGTGTTTAAGGAATGCATTAGAGTCTTATGTACAACTACATTATTATGGTGGATAAATGTGCCATATTATTTCTTAGAAGATATATTTTTAAATACCCAGTATGGATTTTTTAATCTATTATATATTAATATAAATGGATTAAATAATGTCAACAAAAGGAAATCATTAATGAGATATCTAAAATTAAATAGAGGAGACATTATATTCTTGCAAGAGACTCACTTGACAGATAAAGCTATACAATATTAAATAACTTAGGTTACAAAATGTTGCCATCTCCTTCTTTTAATAACAAGAGTAGAGGATCTACTATACTTTGCATTAAATCTAAGGTCACGGAATCCATTAATGATACCAAAAGAATGTATACATTTGTAGTAGTTACATATAATGGCAAACTATATACACTAGCTAATTTGTATTGGATCCCTGGAATGGGTACAAGAGTGGCTAAAGATCACTTAAATTTATGACAAAGCCATTGGATGATTTAATTTTAGCAGAGAATTTTAACTGCTTGATTTAATAGTAAAAGCAGGAGATAAATCATTGTTATTCACTCATTACTCTTGTGTGAATGTGACACACACACTAGAACTGATAGGATTTATGCCTCTACAGATTTACTTAATAAAGTGAATTGTTTTAAAATTATTCCTTTTCCTTTATCTGATCACAATGCACTAAGTATTAATATATTAATGGATACAAGGAAATGTCAGATTATTTATAGATTTCTAGTATGTATGATGAAATTAAAAGAATTTGAGTTGCCTTAAAGAATAAATCAATATTTTTTTTATTTTTGAATGATAATGTTCAGGTTAGTAAAAATCATATTATGAGACTTCTTAAAATGCATATTAAAGACAGAATGAGAAGATGGACTAGTAATAAAATGAAAGAATGGGCTAAAGAGTTGTTAGAAATACAAGAGGAAATACATAATGTGAGGTTTGAACACTAAGCAAAGAAATTAAATAATACTGAAGTCATTAAAAATTAATCTCAAAATATTAAACAATTTTAATGCATAAAGTGAAGATAGCTTTAGAAAAAATAAAATTCTACAGTTATGCAATGACTTCAAAAAATCTACATAGATTACCTAATAGAAGTAACATGTTAAGCAAAAAGGGACAAATCAATATCCAAAATACTCACATAAATAAGCTTACTTCAGACATAGAGGAAATGTTTAATATAGTAAAATTCCATGAGGATCTTAATAAAGATAAGAATAATATTCATGATGATTACAAAATTGATAAATATTTAAAGAAAATGTTAATAATAAACTTAATGACCAAGAAATATCTGTGTTGAATAAGCCTATTACCCTAACAAAAGTTAAAGAAGCTTTAAAAAAGGAAAAAGAGTAAAGCTCCAGGGTTAGATGGTTTAAATATGGAATTATATAGTCTGCTTCCATTAAACATTTTAAAATTACTGAGTGATGTTTTCTGGATAATTCAGAGCGACAAAATAATTCTTCCCTCAAGGAAATGTTCTGTAACCTCACCTATACTTAAGCAAAGATAAGATAATAAGTTAGTTTCTTAAAATAGACTTATTCTATTATTAAAAGTAGGCTATTAGTATTATGGTCTGATTACCTTGAAAAAGAAAGAGCTAAGTTGCCAGAATATTTAATGAAAGATTATAAGATGGATGAATCTGTTTACCAATTAATATTATCCATCAGTAAGAAATTAAATGACTTTGTAGATAATATTTGGCCGCTTGTCCAAAAAAAAAAAAAAAAAAACCTGAAGCAAATTAAACCCACTCATGTGTGGGGCTGCACCCTCTACACCCCCTCTAACTAAATATACCAACTCTGAGCTCATACTACCATGAAGGTAAGGGTAAAGTTCAACATGGTGGCCAAACAGTTACTTACCTGGAGTCGAAAGCTGGTGTTCCGAATGGTCAGTCTTCTGAATTTTCGCCTTTGTCATCTCGGTTATATGAAAGTCGGGTGAGTAGTTTTTTGAGTTTGTGAAGTAGACTCATATATATAGATATCTAGATGTGAGCATGTATGTCTGAATGTATGTGTGCATGTGCATGCTGGGATGGACTTCATCTTTGATTCTTTGCCTTATATCCATGATTTGTTGAGATGGGTTTTAGCTTCCTAGTGACCTTGAATAGGATAAAGTGGGTATCAGAAAAAAGAAGGAATATCTTGTACCACTGTTAGCTAACAAGGAAATGAAATACAATTGTTCATATTAGCAGAAGTGATAGTATAAGTTGTCATGTCAATAATACTTGCTTGACATTGGCATAAAGCTGTATTACATGTCATTGAGGTGAGATGCATGTAACATTAGCACAGAGCAAGTAATAGGCACCAAGGTGGTTTGATTAAGGAAACATTAGCTTAGAAGCAGTATTAAATGTCAAGGAGGTGAATTGTTAGTGCCACTGAGATACATACATTTCCAGGTATCATGGTGATTAGGTATCTCTGGTAAAGTGGAACTTTCAGTCGATGAAGAGGTAAGAGTGGGGTGTCAGTGGTACAAAGTTAATTTCAGTAACCATGTACATTACATTTAAGTGATATTACAATCTATGTAATACCAGATACCAAGAACAGGATATATGAGTGACATTAGCAGAGAAGCAGTTCTAAGCACCAGGATGTCAGAGTAAGGTTGTCCTGGTACAGCAAAAGTTTCAAGATTCAAGGAAGTAAGCTGTAACTGTGATTATATCATATTGGTACCAAGCAATAAGGTAGTATTAGGTTCCAAAAATGATAAGGTTGTAGTTGGCACTGTTGTAGAGGTAGCATGAGGAACCAAAAAAAACAAATAGATATTTATGAAAGAAACATATTACAAGCTGTTCCTGTCTTGTACTTTCAAGCATGTGCATATTTAAAATATTAGTAAATCTTCAGAAAAAGGAGCCAAACAGGAACCACTTGTAAATGTCCTTGGAATTTATTAAACCAACAGCAGACAAGCGAAAATCAAACCACAAGGTACACGTCAGGAAAAGCTGCATTAACGCTCTTAAACCAATGCGTTTTCATTTAAAATATGCCCAAGTCCCACATGCAGACGTCATACCTTGCATATTTGATATCTTAAATAATTTGATAATTTTCAGTATAAAATTTAGTGAAGGTTTTATGTAGAACATTTTCCTCAGTGTGCACTTTGAAGAATATCTACTACAAATCCATAACGCTTTGAAGTTAATTCATTATCTGCATTAATTGCAAAAATAACTGCCTTCATGTATATTTAAATGCATGAGTTACAACACTGTCACTCATATTAATAGCATTTAGTTAAATTGGATATTTGGAAAATAATATTTCTGGACACCTCAAAGGCAGAAACTTCTACAATATAAATGTGTTTTCTGGGAAAGTCTGATAATACATTTTCATTAAACTGAAATATGTACTCTTGCTCCTTGTTAAATTATGCATACAAACTCAGCTTGTTCGACATTCTGCTTGATTACTAATTTTTTTACTGCATATATTTCTTATAGGTTCACAAACTGACAGACACTGTATAAAGAAAGAACAGCAACTCTGAACATTCAATGTTTTATACTTTCAGATTTTGGAAAAACTGCACAAAGGTCATAAAGCCATCACAATACAGACTCCACAGACTACATATAAATTGTTGGACCAAATCAAATGCCCAGTTAAGGGAAATATGTCAGAAAAGCAATTTCCTGAATTTTCATGAGTTTACTGAATTTTCTTGGTCAAATTTTTGATAGTTGAAGACTGGTAAAGCTGTGTTGGGGAGCAGCTGTAACCAACTCCTTGGCTTCACCACCATGGAATTAGTTACTTAAAAAGGTGTATTTGAAGAATTCCAGTTTAAATTGATGCATTTGTTTCAGGACGTACAATTTTACTTATTTCTGTACTCTACCATGAAATTATGCCTAGTCAGGAATTGTGTGCTTATGTTGTATATATTAAACTTACATTATTGCTGCAGAGAAGCAGTTACCTCTATTCCTATGTGACCTGTGATAGTATATTGGGAGGTTGGCATAATGGTTAAGGTGTTTGCCTTGCAAACACAAGGTACAGGGCTTGATTCTCACATCGGGTAAAGGGCTAGGCATAGCATGGCTCACAAGGGCAGTCAAGCTAGTAATAATTTATGAACCTATGTATGTGATTTGCTGAGAAGCATAGCTGCCACAGTAAAGCCATCAGTTGCTGAAATAAGCCTATGACACAAAGTTCCCAGCTGATTGCAGATAGTTTCAATTTTGGAAAGTTTTTTGCAGCCTATGTAACTTGACTGAGAAAAGTTATCTGAGCATTGTTAATTTGAGAACTGGACTAAATGTTGCACTCATGAGTCATTTGATCTGTAAAATCCTAAATGAAAAATTCAGAATAAATTCATCAATAACTTGCTTTTAAAAGGGCTGGTGATTGCAATGTCAGTGAAGACAGCTGTTAGAAATGCCAGTGAATTGCAGTCAAAGGTGAAGATCAAACTGCATACATTAGTGATCATATAACAACAAAGGAACTTTGGGTTTTTGGAAGAGCTTCACTTCTGTTAACACAGTGCAAGAACAACATAAAACCATGCATGAAATACAAAAAAGTGATCCTGAGAATGTGTCTCTCAGAATGCACTAAGCAACCTGAGAGAGACAAGGGCTAATGACTTTGGATGAGAAACCAGGGTAGTGTATTACAGGTTTGGTGAGGTTGGATTTTCTAGCCTGTGTGATGAGGCACAAGGTGTGCTACAGGGCTCATACCAGAGGTGAATGACAAATTTGATTGTGAAACTGGGTATCATCTCTGTCATAGATTTTCCAGCATATTAAGCTGTCACCAGCTGGAATGCAGTTAAAGACCCAAAACTGAGACTGAGCAATGGATTTATGGTGTGGGAGCTTTTTAGGACAATGAATAAAATAAAAAAAAACAAGTAGCTCCCACTGTATTTCATTGTAGAAGTAATAGACTGTAGTTTTCCATTACACCACAAGGTGGAGCTCCTTTTCAGGAATATAAAAGACAATTTCGAAAGTGAAAGAGGAGAATGGAACACTAGCTGAAGGAGGGAAGACTGAAACATGTAGCTGAAGGGAAAAAGGGCCTTGCAGCATGACTGGATTTTTTTTTTTGTGCTTTGGGACAGGTACTTGAAGTAGCAAAGTGTGTCTGTCTCTTGCTGAAATCCTGGAGGATGGTATTTTGTGGAATCAGGAGAAAAGTCTGAAACCAGTAGTTCCATGCCTGTTATGATTCAGCAAGAAAAGGAGTTCCCTTGGGCCTAGTACCAAGAAGCCATAGATGATTACCAGAGTTCTGGTAAGTGATTTTCTACCTTTCTCATCAGAGGAACCATGCCACCTGGTCACTAGGATATTCCCGACGGAGTGGTGAGAGACTCTGGCCATCATTTTATATTTTTATAAGATTGTGGTTTCCCCCTTTCTATATACTTTGTGGATTACAAATAACTGGGATCCATATGAGCTCCAACTTGGGCCCCATCATGCCGGTAGCAAGACTGCAAGTAGTCACTGGCCAGTGAACAGGGTATTAATAGAGTGTTTCATAGTGGGTCTGTTTAGAATTGACCAAGGGGGTAGAGGGTGTTAGTACTGCTAAATGACATTGCATTCCATAATATTTGTATTGTGGCACTATAAATCTTTATTGTTCAATGATAATGCATTTTGCCATGGTAGTACTGCTGCCTTAAAGAATCTTTACTGTTCAATGGCATTGCATTTTCTCATATTTGTATTGTTGCATTATAAATCCTCATTGTTCAATGACATTGCATTTTGCTCGTGTTAGTACTGCTGTCTTCAAGAATTTTGCTGCTCAATGACATTGCATTTTCTCATATCTGTATTGTTGTATTATGACTCTTTTATTGCTTAATGACATTGCATTTTTCCCGTGTCTGTATTGCGACATTATAAAGCTTTACTGCTCATTGATATTGCCTTCTTTGTGCATGTTTGATTGTCAAGACCTTCTTCTGTTGAGTTCTGGAAAAGAGGGTGAATGTATGTTTTCATTGCATGCATATCTCACCTTGCCTTATTGCTAACTGGTGCACTGTTGAAATAAGTTGTTTATGGTTGTGCTATTGCTTTTTTTTAAACTAGATGTGTCACCTAGAATAAAATCTGTCCCTCTTGCCACCTTGGTGTGTTGGGCCTAATAGGAGTGTCACCAGAGTCAGGAAGGAAGGAACCCATATCTCTTCAGCTATACCTGCGGTTGCACTACAAACATATTATATCATAATATCTAAAATACCAGCACTGTGGAGTTATGAATTAAGCACTGAAAATGGATCGGAAGTCCACCAACATTATATAAGTTACATTCCTAGCTGAGGCACCATGGAGGCCAGACAGAAAGAGGTGTTGAATCTTGCTGTGTTTTTATTTTAACATGCAAATGGTACAGTTGGTTCATGTTGTGGCTTTATTTTAAAATGAAATTGGCAGAGTCAAGCATGTAAAGAGTAGGGGTGTAGTAAGAGAATGCAAACCCTAATTTCTGTAAGTGACATCCCATTTCCAAGAAGAGTTGGACTGGATGAAAATTGGGAATTCTGTCTAAGGTTGATTGGAGCCTATGAATAACACTGATACTCATTGAAGCTAAGCAAAATGCAATTGTGAATATTTTTTGTGATATAATGATTACTCTTAACCCAGTGCTATTGGATGAACACTGTCTGTTTTCCAAAAGTGAAGGTATTTTTGTGTGTGTCTATCTGGGGCAATCCTTCATTCAGTAATACATATCTGCCTGAGGCCTATCAGCAAATGGAAATAGAGTAAGATTCCAATGTATTTCTTGGTATTAACATTCAAAAGGAACTATACTGGTACAACTGGCTTGTTTTTGGAGTGAGCTAAGCTGCAGTACTTTGGCAAAGAGATGTGGATCAAGTCTGAATTTCTAAAGAACAGCCTAATAAAATCCATTATTTCATATGTGTATGTCATCAGACATATTTCTGGGTGCAAAGTTATGATAAAAAACATTATTTTTTTTGCATTGCAACAGTAGTTTAATAGATAATAGATTTGCCATCATGGATATGTGTGCAGCTGTACATACATTCTTGGAACAGTAATATAATAGTGCTGAAAGGAAGTTGTGAACTTGCACACATCCTGAGCTATACATATGTATTTATTCCTACAGTAATTAATATTAACATTGCTTGCACACTAATGATAATCTCTGGAGTATTTGCTTAAGTGTTAGGAAGCAAGGTGAAATCTGCAAGGTGATATAGACTGCTATCTCTGTGCAGTGAAACATTCTATGTGAGCTGAGCATTCTCATGTGGATTGTTTGTGAAAAGGTATGGAAAAGTAAGTTTTGTCACACTTGCATTAATAATGTATCAAATGACTTGACAGAAGGAATATTAATATTCATCCATGAACATAGGGCAGTGTATTAAAAAATGCCACAAGAAGTAGATGATAACATACATCCTAAGATATGCCGCTTTGTTTTTTTCTACAGTGAGGGATATACAGTGAGAGACTCTGCATCCAGAAGTATGTCTGATGACATATGCATGTGAAATAATGAATTTTATTAAGCTGTTCTTTAGAAATTCAGACTTGATCCACAGCTCTTTGCCAAAGCATTGCTGCTTAGATTACTCTAAAAACAAGCCAGATGTGCCATTATAGTTCCTTGTGAATGTTAACACCAGGAAATACCTTGGAATCTTACTCGATAAGACTGAAACTAATAACTTAATTTGTTAAGTCATGCATTAATGTGTTCTGTTTTGTAGTGTTGAATCTGCTGGAAGGATACCCCCACCTTCATTTACTTGCCCTCACTCACAGGCCTTTTACCACTGAAGATAAAGCTAAATTAATACTTTAGCATATTTTACTCTTATCAGTGTAATAGATCCCTGCAAATATTCGGAAAAGCCCATAACTATAAAATTAAATGCTGTGACTCAAGTCAAATATTTAGAGTCCAGAGACCTTGTCTTGGTATTCATGACCATTCTACCTCACTGATTGTTTTTGGTGGTAAACCATCTGGGGTGGGTTCCTCCCATTCCATTTGCTTTGCTCACTCCGCTCCCCTACCCTGCCCCCATATCCCACCCATTACCAGCACCTCTGCTCATATCGCAAGCAAACCAATCCCCCTTATTCCTATGATCCAATTATATACAACTCCACCTTGTCCACACCTACATTTCTTTAACATCTTACCTACTTTTATTTAACCAAACATATCTGGTTTCCCTTACATTCACCACCTTGAATTCTCATCCCCTCTACTATACTTCTAGGCATCTTACTCTACTTCACCATCACAATACATTCACCACCTAAAACTATCTGACATTAACTCTAGGCTTTCCACCTTCTCTTCTACTATACACACATCAAACTAACATTCCACCATAATTTTACTACTGACCAATCACATCTCCCCCACCCCTCCTTTTCACAAACCATGAGGTGAAACACCTAACTGCATTGTTAAAGCCCACCCTGAAGTCAAAACATTTCCAACATTAGCTGAAGCTGCTGACATATCACTAGATAATATACATTTCTATTTACATCTGATAGTACATTCTAACACATAAATACTACTTTTACTATTTTTAAAACCACCATCACAGTTGACATGCTCATTTTAACCTGCCTAACCTCTTTACTCTTAATTTTCTACCTCACTACAACTATATCCTTGCATACCCTCACACACCAATACACATCAACAACCTCCTCCAACCATCTACCCAATAAACAATGCAGCTTCTCAAATATCTCCTCCTAGCTTTTCCCCTATACCCTCCCATATTATTCAAGCCACAGATTGGTCTCACCTCCTGTGAAACCACAATTGACACCATCACCTATGAATAAAAACACTTCCCATGGTACTCATTCCTTATTATCTATCTTCTCAAATGTGGAGACATACATCGTAACCATCTAATCCTAACCACAAAAGTAACCCCAAAGATTTAAGCATACTTACACTGAACCTTAGAAGTATATGGAATAAAATAGCCCCACTGCATGCCTGGACTGATCAAAATAAACATGATGTACTAGCCCTTACCAAAACATGGCTACATCCCAATGTAAAAGACTCAGAAATAATACCTCCAAACTTTGCAAAGAAACAGGAGAGATTGATCTAAAAAAAGGGGGAGGGATAGCCCTTCTATATCCCTCTACGCTCAACATAATACCCTACACCAGTAATATACCCATCTTTTGTAATGCTGAGGTATTAATCTCTTTTTTGAACCTCAACAAATTAAAAATGATTTGCATAATAGTAATATATATCCCACCAGGTCAATATATCAGTGTTGGAAAATGTTTTATCCTGGACATCCCAAACAATAAACCTCAAAACAATAATCTTAGGAGATGTAAATATAGATTGGCAAACAATAGCTTCCATCTCCCTCAGAAATAGTATAAACCTGTATGTTTTTTTCTCAATTTATCAATACTCTAACAAGATACAGCAAAGATCTTACCTGCTAATCCACCATAGACTGGATCCTAGTATCCCACCCCACCAATTACCCCTCTTTCGGTACACTGTCTAGCTTCCTGAGTGATCATCTGCCAGCTTATTCCCTTAGAACAAACTCTCAAAAACTAAGAGTATACACTGTAAAATCAGTTAGGAACTCAACTAATTTTTGTCAGCATAAATTCAACAATCTCCTACATGAAATAGACTGGACACCCCTTAAACAACTACCCCTTAATGATGCTGTACTATACTTTAATAACACCTTCCTTCACACACTTAATACACCAGCTCCCATTTGTATGAAAAGAATCAAAAAGAACTCGGCACCATGGTTCTCTAAGGAATGTAAACATCTTATGAAGCAAAGGGACCTAGCCCAGATAACCTGGAAACTAAACACAAATGAATAAAATCATGTCAATTTTAAAACACTACATAACAAAGTGACAAAACTAATCAACAGAGATTAGAAGCCATACTATTTCCAGCTTCAACTCCAGCATAAAATCAAATCCAATAAATTTTGGCACTTCATATCTTCTCTACTTAGCCCTGGAAAAACAGAGAGTACACCTATCACCTTCAACCCCTCCATCACAAATAGCCAAACATTTTAACAAACACTTCATAAAATCAATATCAGACCTACTAACTAACACCCTTAATGCTGGATCCTCCCACTCTTCAACCTATTCAGACATCAACCCTACACTATCAACTACTAATAACACTGTCATTAATAATCCCCCTACTCAACAAAATGTCATGTGAACCTAATTCTCATTTCAGCCCATACCCACTGACACCATTAAGAAACTGCTACAAAAACTAGAACCCTGCTCTGCCTCAGCTGATAATCATCGATCACAATACCTCAAACTGGATGCCAGCTCAATTGCCTAACCCATTCAGTATCCTTAAAAGTAGGTCTTTATCTTAATCAGAAGTACCTATCATATGGAAACAATCTCAGATCACCCCCATCCAAAAATGAGGCAACTCTTTTGAACCATCCAATTTCCGTCCTATATCCATCTTGTCACCCATATCCAAAATTCTTGAGAGAAGTAGCCATCAGCTGGTAATGCAATACCTATTGGAAAACAATCTGTTAACCAAAACCCAACATGGGTTCCAACCAAGCCACAGCACAGCTACAGCTCTATTATCCTTTACACACCATGAACAAGGCCAGAGATGCAGGATGCGATACAGACTCAATATTTCTTGATCTCTCCAAGGCCTTTAACACAGTGTTTCACCCCTTACTATTGAACACACTGTCTAATTTAGGCTTCTCAGATAACACAGTAAAATGGTTTCAGAGCTACCTCAAGGATTGTAATCAAGCAGTGAAATGGTCCAATGAACTCTCGCCCTTTCTGCATGACTCTACTGGAGTCCCTCAAGGCTCCATCCTTGGAACCCTACTCTTCAACATTTTCACAAACAACCTTCACACTACTTCTCACCTTGGAACCCTCATTCAATACACTGATGATTCCACAATAATCTGTACTGCTCAATCACTACCAGAGCTACTTTCAAAAACTCATCAGTCCTTTACTGCAGTTGAATCCTGGCTATGAAATGTCCAACTCTTTCTTAATCCAAAGAAGACTAAACTAGTGATCTTTCACCCCCAAAACACCTCCCATGTCACTGATCATTTCAACATCCTTGCATCTGAAAACACTGTCATAGAAATAGTGCAAGAAACCAAACTTCTAAGAGTTATCATTGACAATAAACTTTCAGCAAAATGTAAAGACAACTTATCAAAAACTGGGACTCTTATATAGAAATAAACATTTCTTTACTGCAGCAACCAACACTACTCCTGCAAAAACATTTTTACTTCCCTCCCTTCTTTACAGTGTTCCTATCCTAACTAACTTACAAACTTCTACACTAAGCAAGAAGGAACAGTGCTACAACAAAGTTGGAAAGTTTGCCACAAACTCTAAATATCACACACACCACTGTAAACTGCTACTAGAACTAAACTAGCTTGAACTCCCCAACCAACTTGCCTTTATTCAGCTATCTACCTTGCACAACTTTATTTTCAGCCTACTGCCTGCCCTGCACTAGCCAATATTGTCACACCTTACACACCAAATCGACACCTAGGATCAGTTGACAAAGATCTCTTAGCAATCTCAAAACCTACAAGAAACCCAGGTCACTCTCTGTATTCATACTCTGTCTCTATACTATGGAATTCATTACCGCTATCTACCAGTTCTATGCCTGGCCTAACCTATTTCACTGCCTCTTTAAAAAATAATCTCAAAACTACATCTCTCTGTTCCTGCATAAAGCCTACCTAATGCTCAGCTCTTCCTCTTCTTCCACATTAGCCTCATCCTCCTCTTCTGTCACATTTCACTTCCTCATAGTCTGTAAGATCCCAAGGCTCTCCTAACTCCTTCTCTGTTTCTATAACAAATCCTTAAGCTACTGCTCAGACTGTAATGCCTCTATTCTTTTTAACCATTTCACTATCTTTCTGCATCACTAATATTTTCCTAACTGAAACCAACATTCTTATATTTTTTTATGTACTATAACAGTCAATGTCATACATTACACTACCTACATATTATTTTTGAACACTATCTAATCATAGATAAAGGATATGGTGAAAGTGACTATTATTGTCTATAATGTTTTAACTCTATAGAATTGTCTAGATGTATAGTATATATTGCAACATCTTATAACATAGTTTGTTATTTTAACTTATTTTTGTACAGTATTTCTAATGTAATTTGTATTGTATTGTATTATACTGTATTTGTATTGTACTGTATGAGGAGCTTTTCTCCCCGGGCCTCTGCTGAAAATGGGTTCTATAGACCTGGTCAGACCACCATGGTAAACAAATGTCAAAGAAAATAAATCAATAAATAAATATTAATTATATTTATACATTAATAGCTATATCATCTGAGTGGTACCATTAGCATTAGGTAGAAGTTTTCTTGTGTAACCTGGTATGATTTAGTGCATGCCTATTGAATAGGTCACTATATGATGTACAGGGTTTCAGTTACTGAAGTATATATTTTAGTAGACAGTTATGAAACATATGAAGTATTTCTATATTTTTATAAATAACAACATAGAGTGTGATAGTATCATGTTGTGGGCCTTAGGAACCAGTGGGTGTTAGAGCGAAAATGTGAATAAAAGAAGTTGGATAAGCTAAACACATACAGAGATGTAACTGTTTACATGAGGTACACGTTATTGATTTTAAAATATTAAGATTTTTATCTCATGAACTGTAGGTTGTACACTAGGGACCAAGATGCCACCTGAAAGATTACATGATTTTGTATGTATGCACAGTGAAACAACTACATTGGAATTTATAGGAATTGAGCTTTTGAAGAGTGCTTAAAAAAAGTTATGAAAAATATGGAGTACAACACTGACATGCAGAGGTAATTATATAAGCAGTTACTGTTAACAAAATTGATAGAAAAACAACAGGTAAAATGATAGTATTCAGAAAGACAAGTATTTTTAGAAACTGCATTTATGAATATTAGTAATATTTTTATTTCTACAAAAATATGATCAAAGTTGTTTGACCTATAAGTGAGCAAATGTCATCTGATACAAATCAGTAAGGTGCATAGCTCTGGCACTCGTACAGGCTGATACTGTTGTCTTGACAGTTTGGTAAAGTATTCTAGGCATAATTTGTATATCTAGTTCAGTATCACAGAATAGCAGAGTGCTATGCAGTCTTAGCACGTATCACTTGAAAACTTGAAAAGATGTAAAATTATGCAACTGCTGATCATGTATATTGACAAAGATGTACCCCTTTGTTTGGGCACACTACTATTTTTTTTTTTTTGTTTGTTTTTTTTTGCAAGCAAAGGTATTTTTCTTCCAGAAACATGCAGTATAAAATCAATGTCAGAAGACAGACCTTAAATAGTCAAACAAGTGCATGGATCATCCTCTCAGGAAGAACTTTCTTGTTTTACTTTTTTTCACATAATTTTGGAGCTGCAGCATACCATATGAGGTTGGTTTTGAAAACACAATTTCTGAAAAACCTCTATAAGCAGATGGATTCGTGCATCAGTGTCTTCAGGGAGTAAGTGGATTAATTAGATTCTGATGCTGTTCAGGACTTAAGTATCCTCACTGCTACGTTAAAAATACAGAAGAGGCTTCTTTCTCAGGAGAGTACAAGTGTGATATAGAGTTTGAGAGAACAAAGCATCATTATAATGAAAATGAACTGTATTGATTACACATGGGAAATCAAAGAATTAAGGGGTAAATGTTCATAGATGCTCTGCTGAATATGTTCACTTCATTAATCCTGGAGAACCTATGAGTGACTGCTGTGATGATCCAGGAGGAAAGTCAAAGGCACGCTTTTCTATTCTTGCCCTGATTCAAAAAAGATTTTCTTTCATTATAAATGGCCTACCCTGGTGTAAGCCTGCCTTCTAGATAGACCTTGCATTGGAGTAAGTCACTTACACTGAGTGCAAGTCTTTTGGAATCTAGTCCCTGCCTTTCAAAACAATGTAGCATTATTGCTGCACTGTACTGAAATCACAACTTGAGTCATTATACCTGTGATGAGATTAACTTGCATTTGTGAGTGTCTGCCTCATATTTGGGCTATTCTACTGAAGATGAATTGTCAGGCATTAGGGGAAAGCACGCGCATCATCTGGGTGTAGTCAACATAAAGGCACATGTTCATATTTGTTTTTTTCACAGTATTTTCCCACTGTTTGCCAACTATCAGCACCCTACCAGCCAGTCATTACATTAATTCCCCATCACTGGGATGAGGGTCGACTAGGAGAGGATGTAATTTAGATAGCCATTAGGGGTGGTTTGAGGGTTTTCATTTTATCCCTACATTTCCTGCAGAAGCCTTGTTTATGGGGGTCTGGGTTTTGCAGCAGTCTATATGCACTGGTCTTTCCTTGCTTCTACAAGGGACCTTGTCACCTTCTCTCCTCAATTATGGGAAGTGGTTACGCTAATCTCTGCTTGAGTAATTACTCTTGTTTGCTCTCCAAACACCAAATAATCCTTCTCCAAGAGAAGCAAGTGGCATGCCCCTTTGCCCCTTTCACTCCCTGCCTGCATCCTCCAGTGCTGGAGCTGCTAGTTGAACCCCAGTTGCCTTAGTTGTAGTAAGGACTAAATCCATCTACACTATGGATCCAGGCAAGCTCATAGCTTTTTGGGTGGGTGACGCAGACCAACAAATTAAACAGCTTTGCACACACTATTCAGGGTGCCACTGTGTTCAGACTTTGCTGAAAATGGTACTCCTTCATCTATGGGAACAGTCTGCCAAGTCCTGGAAAATAGAGTCTGCAGGACTATTCATGGGTATTGGTGGATACCTGCTCATGATGTGTGGAAATATTTCCATGGACATCTGCAGCTATGGTTCACATGTTGGAAACATTATATTACTTTTGCTTAATGGCAGAGAGACAATAATCCCACCTATCTGCTATTTTAAGTGACTTAACAGTATACCTTCCCACTGTTTCTACCTTCCCATTACCATATTTCCACCAGTCCTATGTCTCCTTGAATATTTCTGTGGAATCCATTTCCACCAGCAATTCTGGTTGTCCACTGAATGGGTCCACAACCATCTCTGTGAAGAAGTACTGCAGACTATGTCCCTACTTCTTTCTTGCAATCTCTGTCTCTCTGTTCTTGTTAAAATGACCCCTTCAGATCTCTATGACAAATTTGTGTGCAGTGTACACTAATACATGTCTTCTTCTATCTCATGTCTTCTGGTTTTAGGTGAGAAGAGACTTAACACCTCTAGTCTGTTGTGATATTACTTGTCTTGTATCCAGTGGACCCTTCTAGTAACCACCTTTTGGATTTTTTCCAGCAGCCTGATCTACTTTTCCTTATATGGACTCCAGAACTGCATGTAGCACTCAAGGAGGGGAAGCATCATTTGTTTGCTTTTGGAATCTCTTCCTTGTGGATGCACCTCTGAATTCCTTTGCTACTGCCTCTCTCTTTTTACTCTACCTTAGTGGTCAAGTGTAGGTGTGATCAACACCCCCAAATCCTTTTTCTACTCTTTTGTCATCAGTTCCTTACCACCTTGCTGGAGCCAGAGTCTGAGAGATAATACCTGTTCTGGTGCATTATCTTCCCTCAGAGTAACCAATTCCTTCGGACTCTTGCTTGGTGTATATTTAGGGTTCATCCCATTCTGTCCAGCCTTCCTTCCAGCCTGATACCCTCCTTTTGCTTTCCTTTGCAAACACTAAAGAAAAGTATTCATTCAATAACTCTGCTTTTTTCCATGTCTTTTGTGAGCTCCCTCTTAACTTTTCTCATCCTGGGAAGTTCTGTCTTTTGCTTCCTTATTTTGCTAAATGTCTGAAAACCCTTCATTCTCTTTGTGATCTCTTCTGCTAATGCCCTTACAACTCTAGCCTCTTTTCACCTTATCTTCATTGCCTTTTTGATAGCCTCTACATAACATATCTGGCACGAGTAATTCCTTGACTGTTTTCTACAGATCATAATGTGTATATTAAGTAATATTCTTTGCATTCTAGGAGACACCTTGTGCAAAGGATCTCTGAATATATTTGCTTCAGAGGTTTGTGGTCTGTTTCTATTTGAATTTATTTACCATGGGCATATTTATGGAATTATTCATATCAATTATAGTTACTTTTCTAGCTAAGCATATCTGTTTTGGGCATCTGTTATTGCTCTTGACCCTTATGAACTAGTCTCTTCTATTGTATGACCATAGGAACCTACTAATCTGACTGGCATCTACTTGCAATACAACTGGCTTATGCACATCATAATATTGTAACACTAGAGCATCTGTAACTCTTTTACTATTCATAGTTTCACTCCCTGGCTACAGTGTGCTCTAACAGATCATCATTTAAAATGCTGGGACTCACTAGAGTGAGTCCTGAAACACTGAGGCTGAAAGGCTGAAAAATGGATTTACACATGCTTAGTCTGAGATGGCCATTTCTTGAAATATTCCCTTTTCTCTGAGGTATGGTGATCTTGGAGTTGGTGTATATAAGTTCGGGACTAATATTCAAGACTCAATCTTTTCCTAGATTTTCAGTATTTTGTTTTTTTGGTTTGTCGGCACTTGGCATTTCAAATGCCAACATTTCAATAGGGAGCCATGCTAACAGCTTTTTAATATATATGTATAGGTTCATAGGTTCATAGGTAGGTACTAAGCTATCTGCCCGAGGGCATTTATAAGCCTAGCCAGAGTGTGTCAGCTTTCGCCACCCCATTGATTAATTAACTGAGCCTCTGTCAAGAAGAGCCAATGAACTGATCCCAGGGGTGTATTTTCTGTTACCCATCCACTTGTCAAGGTTTCTCTTGAAGAGTGTTAGTGAGGAGCACTGCCTAAAGTAGTTAGGAATTTTGTTCCAAAGCCTGGGGAGTCTCTGTGACAGGAATCTATCCATCCTGCATGTTCTATTTATTGTTGTGGTGAGGTTTAGCTCACTAGAGCGAGTGGCTTGCAGTGACTTGGATTTCTTTAGGTGGAGCATGTCCATCAATTCAGAGTTGGACATGGCTTTGTAAGTCAGGCAGAGATCACCTCTGAGTAAGCGATATGCGACTGAGTACAGCTGGAGTTTTCGCAGTCGGACTGCATAGGACATATGTTTGAGGCTAGTAATCCTCTTGGTGAGGTACTTTTGTGGTCTTTCCAGCTGTTGGAAGTGTCTTGTGAGGTACATCCCAAATAGGACATTGTTTTCTATGATGGGTCTGATGAGTGATGAGTAGAGGGGCACTATAACCTCTTTATTTCTAGATGCGAACCCTTTAGTAATTAGATGGGTTACATAGAAGGATTTCCTAACTACTTTGGCAATATGATTGTCAAAGGAGAGATTCCTATCTACTTGGGTCCCCAGGCCTCTTATTACATGTTCTGTATTAAGGGGGATGCCACCTATGTGGTAATTCATGGGTGTTTTGTTTTTCCCAAATGGGATGACTATGCATTTTTTGGCATTTAGCTTGAGACCATGACTTTGACACCAGGTGTCCGTCTCAGTAAAGCCCTTTTGGAGAATGTCCGTGTCAGCTGGAGAGTGAGTTATGGCTCCCAGTTTGCAGTCATCGGTGAACTTGGTTAGCCATAGTCCTCCTGTGTTTGCCTGTACTTCTGAGAAGTATATGCCGAACAGTAAGGGTCCCAGGACTGAGCCTTGTGGGACACCACTTGTGACTGGTTTAGAGTCGGACCTGGAGCCCGCTATTCTTACCGTGTGAGTTTTGTCTGTAAGCAAGTTGGCAACCCATCTTATGACGTAGGGGTTTATGTTCAGGCTTGTGAGTTTTTCTATAATTCCTGAGTCGAGAATGGTGTCAAAAGCCTTGGTGTGGTCAAGGTAGGCTGTGTGAACTACCTTCCCCTCATCTATGGCCTTGGTGACTGTCTCGAAGAAGTCAACCAGGTTTAGTAGGCATGATCTGCCCTTAACAAAGCCGAACTGGGTCGGGTCAAGTGTTTGGAGGTTCCCAATGTCTTTGTTAATGAGTTTCATGATGATGCACTCCATAGCCTTGCAGACCAGACTAGTCAGGCTTATGGGGCGATAGTTACCAGGGTCAGTTGTGGCCCCTCCTTTGTGGTGCGGAATAACCGTTGCTGTGCACCATTCTATGGACATGTAGTCTGTGGAGAGGCTGAGGTTGAACAGTGTGTTTAGGTGGGGGGTTAGTTTGTTCTGTAGTTCATGCAAGACGCAGACTTGGACACCATCTGGCCCCAATGATGCTGTGCTTTTGGCTTTTGAAAGGGCTGTTTTCACCTGTGCATCTGTGATTTCCGGGACACTACACTTTTCCGGTATTATAGTGGGCCCTTTTGGGGGTGAGAGGGGGGTGAAGTTTGCACTGAATCTATCTGCCAGGATGTTGGCAATATCAGTGGGTTTGGTATATTTTGTGCTATTTTGCAGTAGCTCAGAACATATGTGTGAGTTGCCACTTAGATTCTTGACATAGCTATTTATCTTCAAAACTGTTCGTATTTGCTGTCTGCACTTATCTCCTACCCATATTTTCCTATTACTGGTTTGTTTAGCCTGTTTGTGGTGTATAGCTAAAGAAGGCTTTGTGGTTATCTTTTGAATCCTTGGCTATTTTTCTTTTGAAGTTAGCCTTGGAGGATTTTATGAGGGACCTTAGTTTCTTACTGATACTGATCAGATATGTCTTTCCTTCTTGGGATTTGCTTTTTTTCTGAACTAGTTTCCTCCTTCTATTGTATAGCCTGTTTATGGCAGGGGTCCACCAGACTGATTTCCTTCTCTTAGGGGAGTGAGTCTTGGTTTTGCTAGGGATGGCACAATCCATGCATCCTTGTAGGTGCTCATAGAGTGCATTTGTAAAGGTTCCTGCATCTTGGACACCATTATCCTTTAGCGTGGGGGCTGTAAAACTTACCACCTATGTCTTAAGTAAGATGAAGTTTGCTATAGAAAAGTTTTTCACTGTGGTTTCCTTGGTTGGAGGTGGTGGTGTGGTGTGGTGTGGACATCCAGAGTGATTAGTTTATGGTCTGATCTAACCAGTGATGGGTTGACCTCCGATGTGAAACACCTGTCGCCCATGTTGGTGATGACCAGGTCCAATATGTTTTCACCTCTGGTAGGGGAGTTTACCAGCTGATCCAGGGCATTTGAGTTGATAAATTCCAGGAAGTGCTGGACCTGGGAGTTTGTACTTGAGTAGTTTTCCCAGTTAATGGTAGGGTAATTGAAATTGCCCAATATCAGAGTGTTCGGTAGGACCTTCATGTTTTCCAGTGTCTCCAGAAATGTGGAGTGGTGGTCTTGGGTCAGAGAGGGTGATCTGTAGCAGGCCACAATTTGCATTGCAGATTTGTTTGATGTTAGTTGCACATGGATGATCTCTGAGGTATCATGCTGCGCCACTAACCTGGAGGTGTAGGTATCCTTGATGAATATGGATACACCCCGTCCTTTTGTGTTTCGGTCCATGTTCTGTGGCTGAAATGTGTGGTATGAGTTGTATCCTGGTAGTGCCGGGGTGCTCTGTGGAGCCTTGAACCAGGTTTCAGTTACTGCACAGATGTCAATGTTCTCCATACTGAGGAGTGCTTTGAGCACATGCATTTTGAGATTTAAACTCCTGGTGTTGAGTAGCATAACCCTCCTTTTTTATTTGTACTGTTTATGGAGGTGGGTTTGACTTTTGAGCCTTGCCTAAAAAAGGCACTATGGGGGCAGCAAGAGCCTTGGCCAGTATTCAAAAGCCTAGGGGTGACAGGTGCAAGCTGTCTCTTGTGAAGCAATGAGGCTTGTCGAGCATGCCATCCCAGGCTGACAGACACTGGGTCCCCTTTGAATGACACCGGAAGCTTAGTCAATTGTTGAAATTGATCATTTTTTCTTTATACTGCGGTATCATTCTTGGTGAGGGCAGGATGCTACTCAGGGTAATACCCGCCTGGGCTACATGATCAGAGAGCTCTTCCATGTCTCTTTTCATGTAGTCCAGGGAGGTACATCTCAGGTCATTCACTCCAACATGAACAATGACAGAGTCATATTTGTACTTGTTCTGGAGTGACCTGAGTGCTTGTGTTATGTGGCGGATTCTGGCTCCCACCAGGTAGCTAACAGTAACCTTCTCCTTGTCCAGCCTAGTGAGTGGGACATCAGTGTGCCTGACTATAGAGTCGCCTATTACTAGTGTGTTAGGTATGTTATTTCACCTTAATGGCTGTGATTGTGTGGCACACTGATTTTGTGTTTTATGTGTTGTCTGGTTTGTGACAGGAGGTGCAGATTTTTTGGGTGTCTGCTTTGGAGGGCTGTGATGCTTTTGCGGGTTTTTATTTAGAGCCTCCAAGTATGATTTTGTATATTTATGTGTATTTTTTGCCAGTGCTGGTTTAGTATGTCTATGTGAGGCTGGAGGTGTGGTGCAAGTGTTAACCTTCTCCTCATGACTGCCTGTTACAGTCTTGGGTGGAGAGAGCTTAGCTTCCAATTTAGCTATATAATTGCATCTCTCGCATATGTTAATGTTTTGTGGTAGGAGGAGAGGGTTGTCTGTGTACATGAGGCAGTTGTAACATTGCCTCAGGATACCCAGGTTCACCAGCTGGATTGGAGAGTATACCTGAAATTGCCCTTTGGTCATGCTTGAATAGTAGGGTGAGCTGCTTAGTCTCTTGGTTGGTGAGGGGTGAATAATGAGCCTTGCCCTGCTGGGCAATCAAGTGTTGGGGTATATTAGTGCTTGCTATTAGGTCTGAGCAAGTGCTGGAATGTAGGATGCTTTTTAAGTGCTTAGGTTGAGAGTTAGACTACTTTCAAGGGAAAAACTGAAGAGGAGACTTGGTGGAGCCGGAATAAATGTAGCCCTAGCTAACCGACGCTGCCCGGATGTGCAAAACCGTGCAAACATGGTTTTTACAGCAGGGAAATGAAAGAGATCGAAATTAGCCCAAAATGGCCTATAAACTACTAACTTCTGGGCTGGAACCACTCCTCCAGGGACAGATGGCTGCTCAAAGCTCCCTCTCTCACAGGTGAACAGAGAAACCTCCCTCTATGCAAGTAAGGTATGGGCAACTCAGAAACTTGTAACACAGCCCTGAATTCAGCAATAGCCTGAAAACTGGACTATACTAGCTTAGAAAGGTGGGAAACAAGGAAAAAGTTTTTTTTAAAGATAAGGCAAAAACAGTAAAAAATACACTTAAAACAGCTTTAAACAACTACAAACAGTAAAAAGTACACTTAAAACAGCTTTAGATGACTACAAGCAATCAGAAAAGGCTTTTAAACAAATTACCCAATTAACCAGTAAAAAAATCTCAAAACTGAGCCATGTTCCTGTAGTCTTCAATCAGACAATTTCTAACTGCACACTTCTGCCACTGGGGTGCAGGGGAACCTTCTCTAAAAAAGAAGGCCTGGATTAGTGCTCAAGTTATACAAACAAAGCTAGATTCAGCAGGCCTAGATCTAGTCTATGCTACAGCAAACAAGGTGCACAATTCAAATATGCAGGCACTATAAGCCTTTAACCAGAAATTCCCAGCTCAGAAGGGCAGAGTCCAGCTTCTCCTCCCACAAGAGTGCAGACCATGAACCTTTTTAATGTAAAATAACTGGCCTGAAGCCCAAGTGCTTAAACCAGAACTAATACACTTTTAGAATAACAGACACTGAGCCTTCAATCAGCATTTCCCAACTTAAAAGGATGTAAGTTACCTGTCCTGCCACAACAGTGCAGACCACAAACCTTATATATATATATATATATATATATATATATATATATATATATATATATATATATATATATATATACACACATATATATATATATATATATATATGTGTGTGTGTGTGTGTGTGTGTGTTATGGATCTATTTCATTTAGCTGAAAACTCATTCCGCCGAATTTCCTTTCACCGAGACCAAATTGCCGAAAGCCCACATTGCCGAAAACTCATTTGACCGAATCTCATTTCACCGAAAATAGTAGTGGCAATGTATATCCCTTTTCCTCACTGTAGTGCGATCCTGGAGTTGGGGGGGTGGAAGGCACAACCCCCCACCTAGCTTAGTTTTATACTGTCCAGTTTCTGTTAAGAGGGTAAGTAGTTTTTACTCAAACTAGGTGGGGGGCTATATTTTAAGTCTCTATCACACTTTGCTGATTGTACTTAATTGAACTGCTGCCTCATTTCTGCTGTTTTTGTCTGCATTTTTCTGCACTTAAAATATTGTTACTGTTGTCTTAAATAGCAAAGACTAGATTCAGATCTGAATCTACACTTTCTGTTATAATTGAGCACTTAATCCGTCATCTTACATTATTAGGGGTTTCCTGTATCCCTGTGGCAGAAGTATGTAGAGTGAGCCCCATCTGAGTTGGGGATTACTGGAGGAAGGCCAATTGTGTGCTTTCCTATTGGTAGTTACGCTTAAGAGTGTTTATTTTGGCTTGTATTTCAGCCTCATATTTGCACGTTGCTGTGCTTTGTGCAGTGGGGGTTAGCAGTGTCCTGTATAGACACAAAAGCCCTGAAGCACAGATTTTTCCCAAGTCAGCCATTAGAGAAACCCTCCCAAGCTTCTCTGCTGCACTAGGAGCAACTCACTTGCACACTGATCAGATCAGTGTTACTGTATTGATCATCCTTAGCCTACACAAGTATAAGTCCCTTTGGTAGCCTTGGAACTACCATCAAAATCCAGTCAAATTAGCCCACTACTTTCCCCAACAGAACATACTGTAAGAACTTCTATAATGGATGGACAGTATCCCATTGTCTCTCCAGTCAGTTTGATTGACATGGGCATCCTCAGGCAATGGAGTAATTGTCCCATGTATACTGACAACCACTTACTCTTGAAATAAACAAATGTTCTATGTGAGAGATGTAATTAGAGACAATACTGCCACATAAGGATAAATCGAACATTAAACAGGCTGTCAGCACACACACCTCCTGTACGAAATAAGGACACAACACATAAACCCACATATGTGGAGGTAATCATTAGAAGCTTACAAAAAGATCAGAGATCTCCAAACAGAAACCACTTGGAAACACAGCAATGCAAAAAACAACTACAATACATAATAACACACACACATACCAGTGTCTCAAGAATTAAGCCCATAAGGGGTAGCACCTCAAAACCTAATGTATTGATCATAGTTGACTCCATAGTAAGACACATGGATGTCCCCCTCACAAGGATGGATAATGAGAGGGTTACAGTTAGCTACCTGTCAGGTGCCAGGATCTGTCGAGTCACTCAAGCACTCAAGTCACTCATCAGCAAGTACCAGTATGACTCCGTCATAATCCATGTTTGGGTGAATGACTTGAGACATACCTCTCTGGGCTATATGAAGAGAGACATGACTGAGCTCTCAGATTATGTGTCCCAGGCAGGTATGAGCCTAGCCCTAAGCAGCATACTACATTCACCAAGGATAATACCACAATACAAACAGAAAATAATTGACTTAACAATTGGCTTAGCTTTTGGTGTCACTCCAGGGGGATGCAATATCTATAAGCCTGGGAAGACATGGCCGACAGGCCAAGCTGCTTTGCCAGAGATGGTCTGCACCTGTCTCTTCTAAACTTTTAGATACTGGCAAAGGCATTAGCCACCCCATTGTGTCTTTTATGGCAGTGTCAGACCAACCAACCTCCCAACATAACAAAATCCAGTCTAGATAAACTCAAGGTTCTTCTGCTTAATGCTTGGATTCTAAACAGAAAACTGCACTCCCTGGAAGCACTCCTCACTCTGGAAGATGCTGATGTCTGTGCAATCACTTTGACATGGTTCAATGCCATGGAATGCACCCCAGCTGTGCAGGGCTACAACACCTTCCATACATTCAGACCACAAACAGAGCATGAAAGTACCAGAGGAGGTGCATTCATCTTCATAATGGATAAGTACACTTCGAGACTGGTCAAACTGTATGACTCTCTTGAGCTGCTCCATGTCCAATTAGCTGCAGGCAAAACACCTTATCAATCATTTCTAGATACAGGTCCCCCCACCATGAACCAGGAAAAGCATACCACATACCCAGACTTACTGGAGTCACTTGCCATACAGCCAAATACCTTGGTCATGTGTGAGTTTAACTATCTTTCCCTTGACTGGGAAACATATACAACCACATACATAATGGGCCAGAAGTTCTTGGACTTTGTCAATGCAAATGCTCTGGAACAGCTAGTCAGCACTCCCAAAAGGGCCTCAAATCTCCTGCACATAGTACTTACCAACATTGGGGAGCACTGCACTCTCCCCCATGTGATGTCCTCCCTGGTAAGATCTGACTATGACTCAGTCTCATTCTATGTAATTATAAGGCCAGGTGCCCCATCAAGCTCCAAAAAGCTTAAATATTTTTCCAAAACAAATTACCTCCTACTAAGTGATGGTATAAGAAGTTTCAAAACCCCCTCAATCACAGATAACATGGACTCCTATGCAGACATATACACCAATGCCCTGTATAACCACTTAAGCAGTTCTGTAGATTTGGCTGTACCTGATTGGATTAAAACCAGGTCCTGCCAGAAAAACAAACCACCCCGATGGACCCCTAGTATAAGGCTATACAACAAGAGGAATAAACTGATGGAACTGGCTCAGCAGAGAAAGAATTTCCTTGGCAGAGAAAGAATTTCCTCTACAGCTTAAACAAAGAAATTAGAAATCTTGTCAAGTCCTCCAAAGCTAATTATGAAACAAAAAAATAGCATCTCTAGCTAAGGATAATCACAAGACATTATTTAACTATGTCTGAAATTTGAAAAGGCATGCCCAACTAGGTGCTGAACTGGTAGTGGATGGCACCATCCATAGTTTACTGAAGGAAATAGCTAACCTACTAGCTGACAGATTTGGCATAAACTTCACCTCCCCTGTTCCCACCAGTCATTCTCCAAAGTATAGCTGCAACCATTCCTCAGCATATTATCCCAAGAGAAAAGGTAATCTCTGCACTCTCCAAGGCCAAAAACACGCTTCAACAGGACGAGATAACAACCCAGGTTGCCTTTTAAACAATTTAAAACATGACCCAGCAGACCCACTTGGATCCCTGTTTAACCACAGCCTGTGAACTGGCTATGTTCTGATGGAATGGAGGACAGCAACAGCAATCCTTCTGCACAAAGGAGCATTAACCAGCCATGGGAATTATAGACCCATAAACCTAGCTAGCCTCATCTGCAAAGCCATGAAGAGAATCATTATTCATCCTTATCAATAAGGACATAGGTAATCTCCAAATAAAAGACCCAACCCAGTTAAGATTCGGTAAGAGTAGATCATGCTTGTTAAACCTGGTTGACTTCTTCAAGAAAGTCACCAAAGCCTGGATGAGGGAAAGACAATGCATACAACTACCTTGATCTAGCCAAGGCATTTTACACAGTCCCCCACCTCAGTATTATGGATAAACTCTCCCAAGTGGGAATTAACCTTTACGTCAGAAGATGAGTAGACAATTGGCCCACCAACAGGACACATACTGTCAAAGCAGGTGACTTCACCTCTAGCAGATCAGTCACCAGTTGGAATTTATTTCTCAGAAGTCCAGGCAAACATGGACAGCCTGTGGCTGACCAAGTTCTCTGATGATTGCAAATTGGGTGTAATTATTGAGTCCTCCAATGATGTTAACATACTGCAGAAAGGGTTAATGCAGATAAATGATTGGTGTGAAAGCCACTGATTAAAGCTAAACACACAAAAAAATGCATTATTATTCCCTATGGGAAAGCTGACTTCTCTGCTAATTACCTCCTGCTAAGTGATGGTGTAAGACAGCACCCCCAAGTATAGACCCAGTGGTACATGATCTGGGTACACAGGTTGATAGCAATTTGAACTTCAAACGTCAAGTTTCCACAGAGGTAATGAAAGCCTTCTATGTGGCACATCTCATAAGTAAAGGCATTGCATCTAGATCTAAGGATGTTATAATTCCATTATAGTCGCCCCTCATCAGACCAATAACTAAGTACAATGCTCCATTTTGCATGTACCTAACCAGACACCTACAACAGCTGGAGAGACCCCAGAGGTTTCTCACTAAGAAAATGGAGGGCATACAAAACAAGACCTATGCAGAAAGACTGAAAGCCCTGACACTGTACTGTGTCTCCTACAGGCTGTTAAGAGGTGATCTGTGCCTGGCTTACCAGTCTCAGACTCTGCTCTATTGGAAATACTACACATTCACAAATCAAATTGCATAATGGTCACTTGCTCCAGGGATCTTAACCTAGCCTGTGACATGAACAGATCATGCTGGAGAGAGATACATCTCCCAGAGACTGCCACTTCTCTGGGACAAGCTCACAATTCACTTGAAACAGATCTCCTTCCTGACCCTCTTCAGACACAAGCGAAATCAATGGATGGGTGACCACAAATTCACAATGAGAATGGCACCACTCATGGAAAAAGGCAGTCGGAATTAAGTACCATAGAGTCTTATCTCTGTGAACTTCGCTCACATAACCACCAACAATTGGGGCTACTCGGGGATAAATATGGCTAGGCTTGTAAGGGCTCTAGGCCCATTAGCCTAATAATCATCTATGAATCTATGATGAAATACCAAATGCTTAAAACATCTGTGCCTTTCTAATGGTGTGTTAAATTGACACAGTTTGAGCTTTTCTTATCTAACCTTATATGCTAGAAGCCTCGTTTGCATCTAGTTCTGTAAATAATTTAGCACTTGACATTATTGAGGCTGCTTTTTGAACCATGACAATAGAAAAATCTCTCTTTAAACCATTTTGTTCACATCTTATGGATTAATAAAAACGTAAATTGTGCTTTCATTACAACAGTGACGATACTGTTTATACATTCTTTTATTTCTGCCTACCGCTTAATGACTCTTTTCTTGGAACAAGTATTAATAGCATAATGTTAGGTTATATTAGTATATGATACTTTCCTTGCAGACTTCCAAGTTTGTAAATTAATTAGCATAGTCTGTCAGGATAAGTGCTATAGCTGTGAATGGTATCTGAAATGTCTCTATGACTACTTGATTGATTATGTACATATGCATTTTACCTTTTACACTATGAATTGTTTACCATTCCTTACTTTTCACAAGACAAATTTACTTATGCACTATGATTTGAAAAAAGAATCTGCAATTTCTTTTTTAGCTTTACATGGCTGCATTTTGTAACTTAATGGCTCCACCCGGTAGAAAGGGTATAATAGCAATGTGTACCCAGCTTTTTTTTTTTCCTGTTTCTGTATCCCTGTGCTTTACAAGCATGTTGTTGTTGTTGTTGTTGAGTCTTTCGGCTTTTCCTGGTTAGGGGTCGCCACAGCGGAACTCCGGTCTGCTAATGATTGGCAGTAGATTTTTATGTGCCGAGTTGCCGGCCCTGATGCACAACCTTCAATGAAGGTATGCCCATTCACGCAGTTCTCCACACAGAAGACGCTCTGGCTGAGAATCGAACAGGACGTCTTACTGTGAGGCGACAACGCTACCGCAGCACCACAGTATATTCTGAGAAAATGTTACACTTTATACCTTTGTCTACTTTAAATTAAGTGACTGTGATTCAGAAAGGGTGCCGCTAGTGGGATGCCCTTTTTACCACTGATGGTAACTATTTCTGATTCAGAGACAGCCCTACCACAGTGGTTTGGTATACCTTCATATCTGCGAAGGCACATTTCCGAATGTGAGTATCCATGAACCGTTTAGCCGAATTCCGTTACGCTGACTTCCCTACAAGTCATAAAAATATTGAAATTCAACATTCCTGATCGCTCCATTGCCAAAACGAGTGCTACCATGGGTCAAAAAGGGGGTGAGGTTTTGTAATTTGGTACTTCAGTTTTCACAGTTTTTGAATTTTGTGGTTTGCAGTTTGCAGCAGCAGTGTCGAAGATGTGGCCATCGAACTTATGAAGATATACCGAGTGGTTTACTCAGCAAGGCACAGCACCACAGTGGGCTGTCACTGTGGCCTACTGCAAATACTAGTTATGCATTCTGGTGGAAAAGTCCACAGAATGCATGCGGTAAGGCATTTACACAGTCAAATGAGTCAGACAATTGCTTGGCTGTGTAAGCTAGCCTGCCCTCAACCAAAGGTTTGCATTCACCCACATATAACTCCACCACTGTTAACTGTTGTAATGAAAAGTAACTCTGTATTTTGCAACATGAATGCTACCCTATATATTGTTTGTATGATTTTATTGCTCTTCTTTCATGAATCTAAGTAAATTTTGTACACATAGATCCATCACTGTTATTGGTATAATGTAATTAAAGTGAAACTCTTTATACTGTAGATTGCAGTTTGATTGCAACCCTGTACACTGCATATAAATGTTAATTGTATTTTACTGCTTTTGTCTTAGCAGAGATACTTGCTATCCTGTATACTGAATGTATGTTATGTGTTTGTTTTTGTCAGGTGTTGTTTTTCTTCCCAGCCCTCCACTGAAAAGGGATTTTATTGCCCAGTCAGACATTCCTAGTAATCAAATGCAGTAAATAAGCAAATAAATACATACATACATACTACCAGTAATTAAGTGCTGGGGAGTTAACTGTGTGTGTCTGGTGGGTACTGTAGGGAGGCTATGAGTGTATTCCCATGTGTGCGATTGAGTGATAGGGGTTGTGTGTTTGTGGGTGGATAGATGAATGTGTGTGTTTGTGGGTGGATAGATGAATGTGTGTGTGTGTGTGTGTGTGTGTGTGTGTGTGTGTGTGTGTGTGTGTGTGTGTGTGTGTGTGTGTGTGTGTGTGTTTGTGCCCACTTCTGAGTGCAAGTTTGTTTGGTTGGGAGGGGAGTCATACCTCTATAATCCTGTAGACAGGCAAATACTGCTATATTGAGGGAGATACATTAGATACCAGGAAAAATTCTGTATAAACTGAAGGCAATGAAACGTTAATAGGACAACAGTTCTGAAGAATGAAAGACATATGGGCAGAAGGAACACTGAAAAGCAGGAACACTCTTTTAAATATTACCCTAACGGCACTTAAATTGTTAATAGAGAAACAGGTCTTGTACCATGATGCCATTTTGTAACATTAAGAAGACGGAAATGTCTGGCATTATTGACCAGCTGTAATAATCCGTGATGTATGAAGGGAAGGCAACTAATAAGAGGCTACATCAGAGATGCTTTGTAAACTAAGGCACAGGTAAGAGGAATGACAATATGAATGTGTGTGTGTCTGTGTGAGTGAGAGAGAATGAATGTGGGGGTGGGTCGTGTCTGTGTCAACATGATGCTTGGGAATGATACATTTTACCTAGAAATAATACCATGAGATTCAGACACATGCATATTAGCCAATAATGAGATCTTTCCTCGTTGCAGCTAATGTGTCTCTGAATTGCAGAAACAGCCCCTCTGGGCCACAGCTCTTTCCCCATACCTCTCAACTCTACAAATTTTCACATACATCCACATTTTTGCCTCATATTTTTGGTCTTTTTCTCATAAAATTGTGGGTTTCTGACACATTGTTGTTAAATCATTGAGGGTTGAAGTCAGAAAATAATGACAGACATTTGAGTTTCAAGCTTCATACCCCTCAGAAAATTTATGCTAATGCAAAATCTGTTATTGTATTAATTTTCTAATTTTGTAAGAGTAATATTTAAAAAGTGTCCATATTTTTAGCCTTTGTCCCCCCTTTATTTATGGCTTTGTCCAGATTTTTTGCTCTAAGAGGTCAGGAGGTATGCTTACCACCATGGCAGAATTCTTTCTGATTCCCAGTGAATATTTCTCTTTTCAAGTCTCAGGATTTCTTGGAAACAGTCTGACTTGCACTGATTTCAGTGATTATGATGTATTTGTAGATTTCAGTTCATCATGTCATTTCACTTCTGCAGCAGGCTCAGGTAGCTCATTTTCACGTTCCTGTTCAATATGTAGTTTTTGAACACACATTTTTTTCTTTTTATACATCTTAGAAAAATGTCCTTTTCTGTCATAGATTCTGCATAATTTATTAAAAGCAAGATAACTTTTCCTGCCAAGTTTATAGTTCCACCTGTACAAACTTTTCATTGTTTTTCACAGTATGTTTTTACATGGCTGTTTTTATATTCATTACTTTTGCAGTACATCCTCAGTTTTTTTCTCATGTTTGACTTTTCTCACATTTTATTTTGCACACATCCCTTTTCCTCACTTAATTATTTTAACTTTGCACTAGTAACTTCACTTACTCTTTACAGATCCCATACTTATAGTGAGATCAGATCTATTTTTTTAACAGCCTGCTCCTTGTTTTATTATTTTTTTTTATATCAAAATGTATAAACTTACTGAAGCTAAAGCCAGAGGAGAAAGAAAGGCAGTTGTGGAATTTGGCAAGAATCTCCAACTAACTTTAAAATAAGACAAATAAGTACCACATATGCAAGGAGACAAACTCAGAAAATGCTAAAGGAAGAATAAGACTGATTTTTACAAATCTGTAAGAATTACATAGAATATTCCAACCTCAAATTGGAATTTCAAGAGACACTCCAGGATCTATGTTAAACGACGCTGATAAAATTAAAAAAGATTAAGAAAAGGTAGAACTAGTACAGTCATTATAATGTAATGATCAAATAGATCAACAATACATAATAATGTATTTCACACTGTATCTTATGATGAGAAACCATCAGTGATGAAAGATGTAGCAGCACATTAAAACTTTTACCAGAGAAAAAAGTATCATGCTTTGATGTCATCCCCATTGAAGCATGCAGCTCTCAGATGCACCTGTTACAATGCTTCAATGCTGTGCCAGGAAATTTAGAAGAGAACATGGTTGCCAACTGATGTGAAATTGTTTATGCCACCCTAGAAGAAAGACTAATTGTGGAAATTATTGCAGAGTTGCTCTGACCTCACATACAGGCAAGATTATTCTCAAGATGATTAAGTGGAGGTTTGGAAGTTTGGAGGGAAGAAAGTGAAAAAGATTTGCAAGTGTTTAACTGTATTTTAAAGAGGGATGGCATCAACATCTTGGTGAAAAGCTGTAGTGGCTGTAATCCCTAAAGAGAGATTGAAACCAAGTTAAGAAAAACCAAAAGCAATTACTAGAAAATGGAAATCAAAGTCTAGACCAAGTTTACTAGAAGTAGTGAATATAGTGACAGAGATAAAACAACTAAAACTGGGATCTTTAGAAAAGGGAGGGAGCTAGCTACAGACAAAAAAATGGGAATTGTGGGAACAATACATGCAGAGCAGGAATGAGGTTTAATAGGCAGAATTTGAATGAGCCATATAATGCTTAAGTGACAATGACTGGATAGATTATAAGTGATGTATAATGTTTGCAACTACAGTTGTTTCAATGGTGTCTGTGATGTATACTGTTTGCAACTAAAGTGGTATCATGTTTTTTGTTTTTCATGTATATAAATGTACGATTACCTACGTATGTCATATGTGAAAATTTAATAAAGATTTTGTTGGAAAAAAACAAAAAGCTCTTAATTGGAAAACCCCATGCCCAGATGCAGTACCTAACTTGTGGTTAAAGGCATTATCTTCTTAACATCTTTACATGAAGATTTAGCCATGAGTAGTATATTATTGGGTCTATATTATTTTGATGAAATTAATTTTCAGCGAGCACCTAATCATCTACTCCCATTTCAGCAAAAAATCGCTTCCACGATTTGCTGAATTGACCAAGGGCAATTAAATACTTTCCTCGCAGCACAATGGACCCACATCTAACTAACTGAAACCCACCTAAGTGGAGGCTTTGTCTCCACACCCCCTTAAAACTATATATATATATATATATATATATATATATATATATATATATATATATATATATATATACCAACTCCAACATTGCACTACAGAGGAGAAAAGGTCAAAGTTGTGTAGTTGGCCAACTACTTCTTTGCCCTTGGAATATTGAGTGAATCACAAAAGTCATTTTTGCTGAATAGGGGTCGATGATTAGGTGTTCGCTGAAAATAAATTTCGGTGAACTAATATAGACCCATATTATAATTATAGCATCTACCTTCTCCTAAGGAATAACCCATCTACAATTGATGAACTCCTAAACTGGTGTTCTTCAAAACTAAGACAAGAAACAATTATAATGGGAGACTTTAAACTTGACTTGGCTACATTCTGCACTAACAACCCCTCTACCTATATTAATCTTCATGGCTTCACCCATTTAATTCATAATCCAACCAGGGTCATCAAACACAGTAATAAACAATCTATCCTAGACTGGGGCCTTACTAATACTAGCCCAAACTCTTATAGCTCAGGCTGTCTTCCAGACAGCTTGAATGATCACGATCACCTACCAATCCATCTACTAAAAGAATGATCTTGTTCCTTCAGAGACACCACATACAAACTAATCCATAACAAAACTAACTTTTCTCATGAAACTTTCATCAATCTACTCCAACAAGTAAACTGGTTCCCCCTAAAACATCTCCACTTTGATCTAGCAGTTCAGTAATTCAAAGACAGAATTCTCACCATTCTAAATAGCCTAGCCCACTCAGGAGAACTTGCATGAAAGCAAAGCACATTCCGTGGCTTTCTCCTGACACAAACAGTCTCCTCAAGCAGAGAGATAAAGCATGGCACAACAACCAGGTCTTAAAAAAACAACTAGCTTTCAAAACTACCAGCAACTTTGCAATCTAGAAAAAACAAAACAAATCAAACATGACAAAATACAGCAATATAAAATAATCCAAAACAGGCACCAATATAATCCCAAAAACTCTGGGGAGCCGTAAACCAACTGCTCAAACCAGGTCAAGCTACTACCCCTAGGCCAACAAAAACAGACTCCTCTAGCAACACAGCCACTCAGTTTAATAACCATTTCATTAACTCTGTACTATCACTATAAAAAAATTATATCAATTCTCATCCATCAGTACCCACAAAATTAGAAACAAACCCTGATTCCTTCCACATTCAGCCCATACGAACTTACCCCATAAAAAAACTCCTGTCCAAATGTAAACACTCATCCCCTGCTGCTGACCAACTGCCTAACAAATACCTCACACTCGCTGCATGTGTAATTGCTTACCCCATATCCCTCCTTATAAATTGGTCCATCACTGAACAATATGGGCCTACACTATGGAAAGTGTCCCATGTAATCCCTCTACATAAAGGCGGCTCTTCTACAGATTTTTGTAATTATAGACCCATTGCCATCCTCTCCCCCATAGTAAAAATACTGAAAAATGTATTTATACCCAACTAGTTAACCATCTCCTAAAAACATTAAATCCCCCAAAATGGTTTCTATCCTAAGCACAATACAACAACAGCCATAATTAGTTACATTAACACAGTCAACCAACACAGAAACAACAGTTTACTCACTCCTGTATATTCCTTGACCTATCTAAGGCCTTTGATACAGTTTCTCACCAAAAACTCATTAACAAGCTAGCGTCCCTTAACCTCTGTCTTTCAACCCTCACATGGTTCAATAGTTATGTAACCAGCCTTCAACAAGAGTAAAATGGCAAAATGAACTATCACCTCCTTTACCTGTCTTTGTCTGTGTACCTCAAGGGTCCATTCTTGGTCCTCTCCTCTTTGCCATATTCACAAACTCAGTACAGCCACTCAATATGCTACAATTGTTCAATATGCCGATGACTCCTTCCTCATAGGCTCTGATCCACCCAATATTCCTTTCTGGACATTGACAAATACCTTTCCACTCACAACTGATTCTTATCCCTTCAAAAACAAAACTAATGCTCTTTTCCAGTACCAAAAAGACCATCGACCCTACCACATTCACCATCAATTCATCCAACAGTAACACCATCAAACCGATAGACCATACAAAGCTACTAGGGTTCACCACTGACAAGGATCTTAAATTTTATAAATACTTAGGCCTTGTTATCAAAAAAATTCATTTCTAGTTAGGTTCCTATTTAGAATAAAGCTCTTTCTAACTGACTCCACCAGACATGCCATCTGTAGAACTCATCTTCTATCCACCCACTTATATGCCTCAGACATTTTCACTAACTTAAGAAAATGGGACGTAAGCTAATTAGAGTCCTGCTATTATAAAGTAGCCAGATTTGCTGCCAAGCAACCTGCAAGAATCCATCACTGCAAAGTACTACACCAAATTAACTGGTTGGAGCTTTCTAACCTTCTAACCTTTAATCAGCTAGTTCTAACCCATTCTACCATGTATCACCCAGACAACTGTCCATCCATTAGCAACCTAGTACAGCCCTACTCCAGCAGTAGAACATTAAGGTTGACTAATAAATTGTTTCTGAAGGTCACAAAGTCAAATAATTGCCACAGGGATTCACTATATTCATACAAACTAACCAAAGCTTAGAATGACATACTTCAAAATACACTCAACATCAGTAACACTACCAAATTCAAACAATTGTTGAGGGAACATCTTAATAAGACTTTGCTCCTGTACTAATCCTGGTTAGCATCACTAAACAGGCAGATTCTCTTTCCCCTCTTATCTTCACTCCCTCCCCTCCTTATTTCCCTCTTAACTTACTCCCTCCCTAATACTTCATCTTCTCATCCTCCCATTGTTTGCTTCTTTTTTGATCTCCTCAGGCAACAGTTTTCTATAACCCTAGAACATTTGATCTATTGTCTCATATGTCTACTATTGTACTACCTATTTAAACTAATTTTGTATTTTTTTCCTTTTTTCTACTTTATGTTTCTCATATTATTTCACATTATGTATCTTATATGGATATTATTCTCTTACACATTCTGTATCTTATATGAATATTGTACTGTTACAACATTGTACTCTGTGGAGCGTTTCTCCCCAGGCTTCCACTGAAAATGGACTATTTTAGGCCCAGTTGGACTTTCCCAGTTATAAATAATAAATAAAATATGTATGCACACCCTGAACAGACACCAGCCTGGCTAACAACAAGAAAAACAATACTCATACTTAAGAGCGAACCTGCAAGCTGTCCTAAAAACTATAGACCAATAACGTGCCTTCCGATGATGTGTAAACTATACACTAGAATTGATGCCGACAGACTTTATAGTCATTTAGAAGAAAACTCAATTATGGGAACAGAATAAAAAGGCAATAAAAGAAAGTCATATGGAACAAGGATCATTTGTTGTTAAATAAAGTCAGAATGGAGAACTGTAAAAAGGGGAAGAATCTAAGTATGGCATGGATAGATTATAAATAAAGCTTTTGACAGTATCCTACATTTGTGGCTAAAGGAGTACTTAAAAAATTTAAAAATACACCCTACACTGATCAATTTCTTTACAGCAGCCATGAAACAGTGGAAAACCACTCTGCAGTTAAGGCATGATAAAGGACAAATTATTATTCCAGAGATAAAAATTCAAAGGGGGGTATTCCAGGGTGAGTCTCTTTCACCGCTGCTCTTTTGTCTTAAGCTGTCTACTTAACAGATTAGGTCATGGGTATAATTTGACTCCCAGAAAACAACAAAGTGCAAAGACTTCTCATCTTCTTTTTATAGATGATTTACAACTGCATACCTCATCAGGTGAGGAACTGAAAGCACAACTGCAAGTGGTCAAAACTTTTTCAGATGATATAAGACTGTCATTTGGTCTTGATAAATGTACAAAAGTAGCCTTTAATACAGGAAAGCTGCAGTACCAAGAAAACATCAGTTTGGTAGAGGAATGTGATATAAAAGAACTTGAGAAAGAGGGTATAAATATTTGGGAATTGATGAAGGATCAACAATAAAACATGAACAAATGTGAATATAACTCAGTAAGGAATATTTCAGAAGGCTTAAATTAACACTAAAAGCAGCACTGACATCTAGGAAAAAAGTCGAAGCTATAAACTAATTTGCTCTTCCTGTCCTAACTTACAGTTTTGGAATGATTGACTGGCTCCAAAATGTGTATAATAGTTTAAACAGGAAAACAAAAAGGATGCTTCATGCTCATCAAATGTTTTATAAAAAGTGCATACCAAGACTATATATACCCCATTCTGAAAGAGGTATGGGCTTCCTCGAAATTGATTACGTGTATAATTCTGCGATAGTTGGACTGCATACATATCTGCTGACCTCATAAGACTCAAATGTAGTGAAAGTTTTGAAATATGAGGAAAACAAGTCTAAGATGACTTCCCTGCTTAGTTTAGCAGAAGCATATCAGCATCAAGCAGGAATGGAAATCATACCAAAGGTTTGATGGAGAATAAGCACATAGCTTATATCATACCAAAGTCATTGAAAAACAGTGCATGTAGACCACTTGAATGCTTGTAGATGATATCCTCTGGCATCTTGACACGGGCTTAAGATGATCATAATCATGTTATTAATTTTCTTATAATTGTTTTAAACTAATATAGGTTTAACCATTCCATTTGTACGTGTTTTTCACAAGAGTTTTACTGTTTATGACTGCACACAGCCCTTTGTCATTTTCTCACCTCACCCTTCCTGTGGGGTACATTGCATTTTGTTCTGCTACTGCATGAGGTCTTCATAGTTTTTGCAGTTTGGTTCTATTGTATTTCATTTCTTTGTGTTTACAAATATCTGCTAAAAAATGAGAATAAAGATTTTAAAGATGCAAATGCGATTGTAAAATTGCACCCCAAGATAAACATTCTTGGGTTCATTGCTTACATGAAAACATTTTTCTGCTGCTTAATTTGTGATATTTGTAAAACTTTTTTTTCCAAATAATATTAGTGATAGAAGGAACAGATTAAAGCTGTTTAAAATGGAGCAAGGCTCTGCACCTGCTCCTGATGGGTGTCAATCTCGAATGACACTTCAGAGTCATTTCCATTGACCTCAAGGGCTGATGATCCCATTGCTAATTTGAATGGTTCTTCTAGACTTAAGGAAAAGTACAAAAAAGAAGCATAAGACTGATAATGTTAGTGAATCCTGTCCATGTCCTCAACTAGAAAAGCCTGGAATACAGGAACATTTTATTCTCCTGCTGGTGTGTGTAAGTCACCAGTTAAGGTAACCAAAGTCTCCTGATAAACAGAGAACATCTGAAAGTATGATTTATTTTTCTGAAAGAGATGCTCAAAATTTTTGGCTCAAGACCATTGTCAGCAAGGTCTTTAAGATGCTGTTCTATACACCCACGTGAGATTCACTGTGAAAACTTTCTGAACATTCAACAAAAGATGTCTCTTTCCTCTGGTTCCAGAACAGATAGAGGCACTTCATCATCGCTTACTGTTTTAGTTCCTGATTATCATTAAATCTTAAAAAAAAAAAAAAAAAGTCTGGTCCCAAGGAGGCCAGAGATGAACCTCCATTTATAGATGGTAGTGTTGGCAGGTTTGTGAACATTGGTTGCAGTTAAAATGCTTGGGCCACAACCTTTGAGGATGAGTAATGTGATATCAGCTTTGCTACTGGTGCTGACAGCCTCACCCAAGATGCTGTCAATGCCTTGGTGACTTTTGCCATCAGAGTTGGAGGTCTTCTCATGAGGGTTGAGACTGGTACTGTTTTTTTTTCTTGCACAGAACTTTGGCTTTATAGGGTTTGGCTTTCCAATCTTTGAGATCAAATCTATTTGTGTTGCACCTAAATTGATGGGTATGTTGACACATTGTCACTAGTCAGGCATTCATGGTCAGCCATGATGCTAACTCAGTGGTGGCATCCATCTTGGCTGACTTTAGTCTTTAAAAACTAAGAACGAAAACAAACCAATGAAAGAAAAAAGGGCGGTACTACTGAAAACGATACTGTGAAACCGGGGACCAATCAGGTGAATTGTACTGCTATTTAAACTACCAGACTTTTTTATGGTTTATGTCTGATAAAGTTCAATATAATTCAAATGAAAGCACTTACGTTACGTTTTTATATCTTTTAATATATTGTGGATTGTGTGACTTCATTAAAAAGTTTTGACTCATTGTTTGTACATTTTATTCACAGTATTGTTTTCAGTAGTGCCATCCTTTTTTCTTTCATTGACTTTAGTCTTTGGCAGCAGGGACTATTTCTGTCAGTCTCTAGTAAAGCATGTGTCAGTTGTGACACCTTCAATGCAGACTGTTCTATATATGGAATGCTTGTTGCCAGTGCCCTATATGACATTGGTTACAGCAGACTCTTTTTTTAATAAATATTAATCTGTCCACATTTTCAGTCAACAGGAAGAGAGACTGGGTGCCTTTTTCAGGGCCATTTCTCGACATCTGAACTACTTTACTCTTTTTCATTTTTAGATCTGTCATCTCGGAGGAGTGATATGAAGAATACATGCAAGAAGAAACACATGGATTCTTCTCCATAGTCCCTACAGGTGGATTCAAGGAAGAAGAAGAAGCAGCTGTAGATTCCCCAATTCCCTGATGACCACAAATGTAGAAAAGTGCTGGAAATGTTGAGACAGAAGGGGAGAACAGTTTATAGACCTCACAAGCTTTCCACAAGAAATCCTGCAAGCTACACTTTGTACCCCTAGCCTTCCTCCTGGATGGTCACACCTGCAGACAAAATAGCTTGGCTCATAGTCAAGTCTACTTGGGAAAACCAGATGTTGTGGCACTTGTCCTGAGGAGACCAATGAAAATTATCTTGCCTTCTGAGGGGTGGACCTGTTGTAATGAAATTCCTAAGGTTGATACTATTGTTGCTTTGGCTGCTCTTAAAAAGGCTGCCCATTGCAAGGTTCTACTGTTCATATCCCATATAAAGAATCAAGGCTGTGGACAGATTCTGGAAATTTGTTTGCATGTCCTCTGTGTTTTCTCCTAGGGTAAAAAAAATCTCAATTATATATTAAGACTCCCATAAAAGCTGGTAGATAAATAGAAAAATAGAATCATAGAAAATTCTCCACTTTGTTTTGTTCATTTGTTTAAGTAGATTTAAGTCTGTGGTCTTATTATTTTGTATAAGTGTTTGATTTATGAAGGTGTAAGAGGTCTTGCACTACTGGATCCCTTATTGCCCTATAAGTGAGCCACATATTACCTTAAAGAATCTATAATATGCTTAATATAGGGCTAGAACTTTCAGGATTTTCTGGTAGCTCAATGTTTTAGACTGTTTAACTTTTTAGTTAGGAATCTCTGTGGTCTTTACAGTTGTTTGATGTATCTACTGAGAGACATCCCAAAGGGGGCATTGCATTCTATGACAGGTCTAATCAGTATGGAATACAAGAGGGTATGGATTTCTTTTGATCTTGCAGATATTCTTTTTGCAATAAGGTATACAAAGCAAAAGGACTTTCTAACCACCATTGAAACATGATGGTGAAACAAGAGGGTACTTTCCATCCATGTCCCAAGATCTCTCATTATATTCTCATTGAAGTGGGATGTTGTCTATATTATAAGTTGGAGGGAGGGATCGTTTACCAGATACAACAATAATTTACTTTTTGGCATTTAATTTGATTCTGTTTTAGTACACTAGTTATTAACAAATGTAAGCTCATGTTGGAGTCCCTGTGTGTCAGAAGGATACTTGATCCACAAACTTGGTTAACCGGAGATCTTTGTGAAAACCAAACTGCTGGGGGTCAAGTCTGATAAGATTTTTATATGAGCATTAATCAAGTCCATTATGATCTGTTCCATGTTTTTGTGTAAGAGAGATGTCAGTGTCAGACTGATGGGTCTGTAATTTCTGGGGTCAGTGTGGGGCCACCTTGATGAAGTGGTATCACCACAGCTGTGCTCCATACCCAAGGATACAAAACCAGTTGCTAAGCTCTGGTTGGATAGATTAAGGAAAGGTTCTGCCAGTGCTTGTCTATTGCTGTTTATTACACAACCAGGTATATTATCAGCTCCTATGGTGGATGTATTTTTCATTTTAAAAGTACTTTTAGTAAATATTCTCTGGTGATAATTGGGGGTCAGAGACCTTCAGGTACCTGTGGGGTTTTCATAGTTATCTCCAGAGTGAAGTTAGCACTGAATTTGTTTGCTATGAGACAGTTACTGAAAATGAGTTGCTGGGCAGACCACTTAAAATCAGATTACTTTCATAGATGGTGACTATGTTATCAATTGCCAATTTCACAATGAGATGTGCACATAACCCAGCTGATGGTGTTGCTCAGGCAGCAGACTGCAGCATTGCACCTCTTTGCCAAATCTTGTTACACCTGACAGACATTGCCAAGGATTCTAAGGTGACCATTACCAATGTCTGCTTCAATGGATCTGCCCTTTTCAGACCAAATGTGGAATCTCATGTGAAGGACATGGCAAAAGAAGCCAAATGCTCTTTCCATTTTTGGTCCTAAATTCCAGACTCCACAAAATACCCTCCTTAAGACATCATAAAGCCCAATTCTACTTTGGTATGATCAATGAGAACAAAAGAACTAAAGATTTGGTAGGAACCATTGTGGCCATGGTAACTTTATGAGTGGATATTAACCAAAAGGCAGAAACATTCAGAAGCAGCACAGGTATGGTGGTTATCTTTCAGGAGGACTGCAGTCTAATCCATGATACATTACCTCACTGTCCTACTGTAGAGGCAGTGGAGGTCATCTGTCTGTCACTTGGTTGCCTGGATGGCCATCACACAGGACAAATGGATAAAGACAATAATATATAGGTTATACAATTCCTTCCACACTCCCTCTACCTTCCTTTCTGTTTGTCTTACATCTCACCTTGTCAAAAGAGTGGAGCAAGAAAAATGATGTTAAATATTTAAAAACAGAATAGCCATACAAGAGGTCACACCAGACCAGAAATAATTAGGTTATTGCCCCAGGTTCTGTTTTGGCACCAAAAAAGAAAAAGAAAAAGGACATTGGGACTATCCCAGATCTGATTACTGCAAGTTTATTTATTACCAAAGAAAACATTTATATTGTCGTGTAATCCATCCTTCAATGTTTGTCACAAAGAACCTTGGTGCACTCTTTCAGCTATCAGGATGCTTAGCTATACATAAAGATTGCCAAGAAATCCAAACCATTTCTGCATTTCCAGGTAACAGAGAGCCATTATTAGTTGTGGACTCTCCCATTTGGTCTCACCTCAGTTGACAGGGTGTTAAAATATATGTCCATAGCTGCAGTGACAGTTAACAAATCCCATGTCAGGATTTCCAGAGCTTGCATATTATGTGCAGGTGGTCACGTCACACTACAAGGTTTACTCTGAAAAGTGTTTTTTCTAGTTCCTACTCTGTAGTTGTGTCACCACACATATCACTGCCCTTGGGTAGGTGGTGGTGGTGGGGTGCATTGTCACAGGCAGTCTGCTACAGCTGTATGATTACAGTTAGAAACAAGTTTGTTAAGATTAGGTTGAATAGATTAAGGACAAGGTCTGCCAGCACAGTATTCTTGAGATGACGGTGATTAGTGCATGCCTTTCAAGACTCGTTACACCCAGGGTGTTATAGGCAATCACAATGACAACATGGCAATGGTCTATTATATAAACAAGCAGGGGAAACTCATTCTTATCTCTACTGAACAAAAGTGATGAAGGTATGGCATTGGTGTATGTCAATAGCATGCGTTCTAATTGCCAATCATGTTGTTGGGGAAAGCCAGCTCTTTAGATGATGGGCTTATTCACTGGTTACTGATGCCACTTGAGAGCTCCCCTCAGCCTATCAGTTGCACAGATGCTTTTATGTCACAAGGGAAAGCCTTGCTGTGACTGTTTTGCATCCCTGACAAAGTTAAGTGCAACAGCTTCTTTCCCCTGATCACTCATTTGGGAGAACGTCAAAAGGATGGTCCAGGAATGACCCTCTGATTCCTTTGCACTTTTCTCCATTCCTTTTATTCTGAAATTCATATAGAAATACAGGCAGAACAAGTCTAAAATCCCCAATTTGGCATTGTCAGTTCCTCTGCAGTGGTCAGAGATTCTTTGTGTCCTGCCAAGGTAGTTCATATACTTCCCCCTGTCCATAGACCAAGTGTTAGAAAATGTATGAGAGTTAGTGGACATGTTTTTCTGTATGAGCTACTAGAAGAGGTTAGTATCCCTCACAGCAGCTGTTTCTACAGTCTTGGACAATCTTTCTCAGATTTTTAACACAGGCCAAATTATTCATCCATATTCTTCAATTTTATTGTTGTTATTAATATATTTGAAGGTATGTCAAGCCTTTTTGACAAGTACTTTCATGATTAGACCTCATTTCAGGGATCTAGTACCTCTGTGGGTTTTGAACTTTATTTTAGGAAAAAAGTGACTCTGCTTCTTCTTGATCTAGTTTCTACTGCAGTGCTGAAATGTTTATCATGAAAAAACAGTCTTTCTAGTTGCCAATACCTCACCTAGAAGAGTTTATCAATTACAAGTATTATGTATCTATATTACTTGAGCTTTACAAAGGTAAAATGACATTCTGAACAAACTCAAATTTTATTCACAAGGTAGCCACTGAGACACACCATAACTTGCATTGCATAGATGTCTACAGTTTCTCAGAACTAAAGGACTTCAGGGCCTGTTTGTTTCAAGCAACTGAGCCACTGATCATTTGGTATTCAAGAAAACATCACAGAACTGCAAGTAACCTTGCTGAGCCAGCTGCCACTGTTGTCAAGTACATCACAGTGGCATTAGAGACATTCCTCCTTGTCATATAGGTGTGTCATCTGTTACAACTTAAGGATAACCAAAGTTGTGCACTGATCTTGTTGAACACAAATCTGTGGATATTGCTGCTGTGGGATGCACATACAGGGAAGGATGAAAGAGACAGCACTAACGTAACTATATAGTTGTACTACCTTGTATTGATGCTTTCGATAAGATACATAGTAGTCCTGTTCACATGATATCCAGAGTCTGTACATGGAGCAAGCTGTAGCTACATCTGATGCTTTAAGAACAAGTTCCTGGATTTGTCATTCTCTGTCTGAAGAGTACAAGATCATTGCTCTATACAAAAACTTGTATGTAACATGCATCTTTCTAAGGAGTTATCAGGCCTGGCAAGATTGAGTGTCTAGTGGGAATAGAGTGGTGGTTTTACAGTATGAGGCAGGGAGAGGAACTCAGAAGGTAATGAACCATTTCCTTTTTTGTAATTCCTTCAATTTGCTGATAAGATGTTTGAACTTTTTGTGGAATTTATAATTTGATTTGATCATTGACATTGGTCATTTAGAAACCTGCTAATATATTTTCATATTTATGTTAAGTGACTGAGGGTGTGACATGATAGATCTGCAGTGAGGAGATTAGGAGGGGATATTGTCTACATATGACCATTTTTTATATTTGTTTTTGATTGGTCACTAGCACTGCTGTGGTATTTCTGTGGCATTGGCATGAACAGGATATGCCAGTGTCAGTTTGGAAAGATAATGTAATACTGTGGATCTGGATAACCCTGGATAACTTCCTATGAACCTATGAACCCTCCAGTATAGTATATGTATTTTTTCTGTTTGGAATACATTAAGTTATGTAATGGGGCATTCCTCCTCTTATGATGACCTGTTGAATTCTGTCATATGATGCTTCTCTTTGGCCTAGTACCATGTAGTTTGAGTTAATTTCAGATGTAATTTCACTAATTTGTTGTGTTATACAATATGTTTGATGTGCCAGAGAATTTAATTTGCTCTGACAAATTGTTGGCATGGAATATGTGGTGATATGTGTTTTATGATTTTAGGAAGTGGTAAGTTAATATAAAATAAGAGAATATTTTACTTTTTTCATATTTTATTTTTAGATTTGCTAAATTACAGGAAAGAAAATTGGAGTTCAAGTAATACTTTTATTGGATAACTAAATTAAGTTAAATGACAGACTCTCAAGGTTTCCTATCAGGATTACCAGCTGGTGGGCTAAGTCTCAACACTTTGAAAAAATGCAGTTCAAATAGAATTGGCTGTTACATGTTTCAAACATTTTTGTCTGGCTTTGTAGCATAGCGGGATAAAGCCCTGACTAAAACTCAGATGACCCACATTAAAATAGTGTGTCAGCTGCTGGAAGAGACAAGTTGGGGAAAAACAGGAAGGTGTGGCGGTGGTTCCAAGGTGACTGTCATCTTGAAACGGGAAGTTTGCATTACACTAAAATGGCTAGGACCAGGGATGTGAGCTTAGTTCTCACAAGCTGGTGGTGGTAGCTCTTGTAAAATGTCAGTAGAAGCATGTATGCACATAGGAAGGATATAAGACATACCTTGTTGATGCAGGTGCTCATGTTAGTCACTGTGCGAGGGTAAAGTTTAATGCAAACACCCTTACCACCAGGATGTGGGCAAAAAAACATCACCATGGCTACCTGGGTGTTGGTCCCTACTGGTCAGCTGTTGCCCTCATATTGGGATTCCCTGGTGGTGGTAAGGGAACAAATAGGCTGAGACTGATTGGGGGAAGTTTGGTGGGGGTCAGGTATGGAGGTAAAATGATGCAGGAAAAAGAAGGGCTTCATCTTACATTACTCTCAACCGCAGGTGCATTGTTTGTTTTTTTTTTTTTTTCGGCTTCCGTTAGGGTTAACTGTCTGCTAATGATTAATTAATAGCAGTAGATACATACTGGCTTGTTGGGCCTACCTACAAAACCTTCAACGCGAAAACACCCATTCCCATTCATCACTACACAGAAGACACTCTAACTGAGAATTGAACAGGCAACGTCTAACTGTGAGGCGACAACGCTACCGCAGCACCACCACCGCAGCTTCAGGTGCATATGCATACTATCTTCAAAGTTTCTCAAAGTCTCTTTATCTCAGAGAAAAGGAAATTCTTTGATGTGCAGAAGTTTCAGATTTAAGTTATAACCCCCCTCAGTTGCAGTCTATGCTCTGCATTTCTGAAGATCACAGTTATGGTCCTCACACTCTCAACAATAATATCTCTCGACAACTTGAATCAACTTTCACTCCATATTTGCTTAGATAACTAAGAAGAAGAATTTCATTTTTTTATTTATTAACAGCTAATAAGTTCCTTAAGTATGAAGAAGACCACACAAATAACTGGGAGATGATATAAGTAATGTACAGTTATATTTTGTATCTAATAATTGTGTAGGTATATGTGTAGGTATAGCTGATTTATCAGATAGCCTGCAGAATTGGACCATGGTCAAATGGGATCCTAGGCAAGATAATAGATTAACCCCCCCTTCCCCAGCCATTCCAGTATCCAATTACCTGGCCGTTTCTCCACAGTTATCATAAACATTATTCAAACCTGTCAGTGTGCATACTATTTTCTTCTTTACTTCTACAAAGATTACAGATATTTGGATTTAATTTAACATTTTAGTTTCAAATTTTATAGCAGAAACACTGATAGACATTTGCTAAACAAAACAATACAGTCTCACATTGAAAACAGACTTAGCATTAACAATAAATGTTTCTGCCCTTGCAACTCACATTCATTGAAACTGCATTGAGACCCATATTCAAAGAAAATGCATGTGGTCAGTGGCGAATTAAGTTTACCTTTGAGCTGTTTTCAAATTATAGGCCTCTTGAACATATTTTTAGGACCATACAGACAAACATGAATGAGTTGTTTGATTCACCTTCCTGATTTTAGTAAATTATATTCCTTGTATAATACAGCACCACTTACTTGTTAGAGTGTCTTTTAAATTTGTAGTTTTGAACATTTTTCCAGTAAGCAATGAAACAAAAAGTATGAGCAAATAATGATACAACTGCCCATTTCAGAATATGTCAACCACAAAAGGCGACTCAATCTTCTGTCATTAAAATCCACCAATATCAGTTAATATTTACAATCTGGCAGGAAAAAATGATCCACAGACCAAACAGGCTATAGATAAATATAATTTAATATACCAAACAAAGATGCTAGCGCTTTCGGGTACAAAACCCTTCTTCAGACATACAATACTCAACAAGTCACTTGATATTTAAATAAACTTGCACCAATCACATTCTAAAAACCAATAAAAGTCAATTAAGAATTAGTCTTTTTGGATGTAAGGTCTACGCCTATTCAGAATCGGTCTTAAAGGCACCACACCATTAAGTCCTGGGTGCCTATTAGCCCCCAGTTCAATAATCCACCTTGTTTCACAATATTCTGTGTAATTGGAAACATCACTCTTCCTATTGTCTACATTAATGTGTTGTAAGGCCTGGAATAAAAAAACTATGGCTTGGATGTTTCTCTACATGCAAAGAAAGTGCATTGCGCTTGTCTTTAAGTATAACAGCTGACATATGCCTCAAAATCCTTTCCTTCAATCTGCAGTTTGTCTTCCCCATGTAAAATGAGGGGCAGCAAGTGCAGGTCACTAGATAAACAATGTTCTTGGACAAACAAGTGACCAAACCTCTACAGTTATATTGCTACCCTGTCAAGGGATGTACAAAGTGGGATTTCCTACTAATGTATATACATGCCTTACAATGTTGGCATGGGAATGTCCCAACCTTAGTATAACCACTATCCGCCCTGGTTGCTTATCACAAAGGATCTGTTTTAAATTCTTATTTCTCTTAAAGACAAAATCTAGATATTCTCCCACCAAATCTTTCAGGGAGTAATCAGTTCCCCCATGGCAACCCCCCACTTCTGCCAAAAATATTTCTCATTAAACAAAAAACATTATGTCCCAACACCAATTCTAAAAGACACTTGATTTGTTGTGCTTCTTGCTTACTAACAGACTCTTGTTGTTGTAAAAATTTGCTAATAGCCCCAAGGCCATACCCATTTGGTATGACGGTAAACATATCCCTTACATCCAAAGTGACCAATAAATACATGTGTGCATCTGTATGAATCTACTGCATTCTAATGAATTTGAGTTTCACCAAAACATAAATCCGTGAAAGCATTTACAAGAAAGTGCATTTCAACAAAAACGCACTTTAGTGTAAATCCATAACAAAATAAACTAGCACTTAAAACACGTTTATGCAGGGTGGCATGCCCCCCACCCCCCCTACTTTAATATTCTCACTCCGAGATCGCACTACACTACTGGTACCATGCATGCAAACACACACACAGATATATATATATATATATATATATATATATATATATATATATATATATATATATGTGTGTGTGTGTGTGTGTGTGTGTGTGTGTGTGTTATTTTGTTGAATCATTTCAGTGAATAAGAGCTCACTCAACAGAATTCACTGAAAACTAATTTGGTTGAATAATCACAATTAATACAAAACATTCTGCACAACAAATACACTGTAAAAAAATATTGCACCCCCTCTTACTTAAATCCATGGGTGCTCAACCATGGAGGAAAGAAACAAAAACACCATACAAAGTAAATCCCAGCTGGCACACAAACACAAACTTCTACAGATCTGGGGGTATGACATGATCTGTTCATTACTAATAGCCACTTACTGTTTTACGCTCACCTACCTAATAACTACCATGATCATAAATGACAGCATCACATAGTGTATGTAGACTTATACAGTTTTCAGTGATATGAGTTTTTAGTCAGTTGTATTCCATTATTTCTGATTCAGTGAAACTAGGATTCATTTAAATGGCAAACACCTGTATGTATGTATGTGTATATATACATATATATATATATATATATATATATATATATATATATATATATATATATATATATATATATTCATGATGAATAGTTGAATTGTAAGCTATTTAAAGTCCATTTTATGGAACATGGATCCTTGAAGAATGTACAAATAGAAATGACAAAAATTAAAAAGAAGTGTTTTTTGCATGCACTGCACAATCTCAGTCCTCCAAACTCCTGCTAACCTAAATATACCAACTCTGATCCCAGAACACCAGAAAAAGGGAAATTACAGTATCTCAGGTATTCAACAATGTCTGTGGAATCCTGGTCTTCAGTGCATTCTTTTTGACATGCATTTTGTTTGACATCTTTATTTCAAAGAAAATGCATTTAAAAACAATGCAATTCGACCAGAAGTCATGTTCTTGTATGTATGTATATATATATATATATATATATATATATATATATATACATATACATTTATGTATATGTAACAAAAGCACTTAACACCTGCTTGGCTCAGTTCTCTTCTTCCAGGTCCTAGAAGTCTGTTAGCTATATATATATATATATATATATATATATATATATATATATATATATGGGTCTACTTTGTTTGGTCGAAAACACATTTGGTCGAAACTGACTTCACTAAGCACACTTGACTGAAAGCTCACTATATTGAAAACTCATTTGGTCAAAATTCATCGAAAAGTATATGGCCTTTACCCACTGTAGTGTGATCCTGGAATTAGAATATAAAGTTAGGTTGGGTGGTGGGGGTCATAGCCCCTCCACATTGGGGGTGTGTGTGGGGCATAGCCCCCCACATAGTTTGAGTTTATATTGTCTTGTGGAAAGAGTTTTTCATTGCACTTGTCAATATACATGTCTATGGTTTAAAACGTGTCTATGGTTTAAAACATTTAAAATTGGTGGGAGGGCTATGGCCCCCACATGCCTCTTACTTTATATTCTAACTCCAGGATTGCACTATAGTGGAGAAAAGGCTATATATAACTTTCAATGAAATGAGTTTCGACCAAATGAGTTTTCAGTGACGTGAGCTTTCAGTCAAGTGTGCTTAGTCTAGTGAATTTTGACCAAATGTGTTTTCCACCAAAGTAGACCCATATATATATATTATTAATAATCAATATGTCATTACCTCACTGCATTATCAATTGATGCTGACACATGGACTACACAGACAATCAAAACATAACACTGCAGTTAAATGGATTGCAACAGAAGCACAGACATTGTCCTTCAGCAATCAATAAAAGTAAGCCAAAGAAATGCTATAAACACAATAAACACATGTTATAAGTGGAAGGTTTTCTTCGCACACCCACTAAATTACATACTGACTTGATTGTTTTATGAAGGAAACTCCCTAAGGAAAGCAACAGTTGCTGTAGTACAAATCAATAGATCTAGCGCTTCACTAGTAGTTTATTTGACAGCTTCTGACAGTGGAAATAACTGTTAATAATCTGCATAACTATATAACTGATGCAATGCCATGAAACCACTTCCACACACATATGCTTGTGTGTGTGTATCTGTCTCACTTGTGTCAGAATGCAGACCTCAGTGCTCTTTCACTCATCATACAAAATGTCTATATTTAAAATTTAATTAAAATACATTTAGTCTGCTCATTATAGCTATTAACCACATACAGCTTAAAATTTAACTTTGTAGTTATTATTATGCAGAGAGGCAAGCCTCCTTGTACCATGCATGTGGATTGGAAAAGCTATGTCGCATACATCATAAGTCAGGCCATCGTATCTTGACCTGAGGATGATATAACAACACTGTACTTGAACTGCATCAGAACACTAATAGAGTATAATGCTCCCTTTTGCATGTACTTCACCAGACACCTGCAACAACTGGAATGTTTTTTACCAAGAAAATACAGTGCCTACTGTCAAAGGAAAAAACTTCAAAGACCATTACACGTAAGGTTCAGTTAAGGCACTTTTAACTGACTTGCCGCAAGGAGACAAAAACATGCAAATACAAGGATTTGTCTAACTACTAACAGGAAGTATGCTTATTCCTATACTATTTTACAAGACATGGCCTTCTAAGCTGACGTAATCAAACACAAATTTTAGCATTGTTCTACAGCAGATGTTGCTCAGATTTTCTGCTGACATGACTAGATTTGTGAGAAACTTTTGAGAAAAACAACCTGGCCTTGGTGACCATTAATCCATTTACAAGCATCTATTGTACAGTGTTACATTTCAAGGTACTCTTCTAACTCAGATACAAGCAAATGCTGATTGCGGTTCATATTTTCAAGCAGGCTTTGTACTAATTATCTGTAACTTCTACAGCTGTGTATTTTCTCACAGCACAGTGGAACTTCTTGTCTAAGTTTCATACAAATAGTATTGTTCTATTCATTATTTTCCTAACGCAAGCAGAAATCACCTGCTTCTCAGTAAATTTCCAAGGCACAAGCAAGATTTTAGCTAACAATACAAGGTCAGAAAGCAACTGCAGTTTGTACAGATTTATGCAGTATGAAATAGAATAAATGTGTTAACCCTTTTCAAGCTCTAAATGCACTAAGCATATTGCTAATACACACATTAATACATATTTTTCTAACATTTCCCCCCTATTAATACTTTTATTCTACTTTCAAAATAAGCATAAACAGTTTGTTTTCTTCTCCTAACCTCTTCCACTCAGGATTTGCAGTTAAGAGAGTCATTCAGTTTAAACTCATGAAAGCATTTTCAATCTTTTAACAGTTCTTCAAACTCAGCACTTTGATATAAAGTCTCAGAAACTGACATGTCTATAAGGTCTTTAATCAGTCTTTTCATGCAGGGCATACCACAACAAACACATACTCCCAGTAGGAGCATACCTACACAAATGGCAATCAGGATGTTCATTAGGATGGTACCCCACCCCAAACCATTTCTGGAAAAAGTCCATCAGTGGGTTTCGGCCTGGTTTGGTCATGGCCGACACTTGCTGAATTACCTCAAGATGATTGTCTATCTCGTGTTTATGGTCAGGAATATATGAACAGCATTCTTCTTGGATTAAAGCGCTCTTATAGGTTCATAGGTTCATAGGTTAGTACTAGGCTATCAGCCCTAGGGCCTATACAAGCCTAGCCATAACAATTCCCTGAATATTTCTTCCCACATTATTTACTTTCCTGGACCCCTGTCTAGCAGGGCAACTGACGTGATCCCTGGGGTGAATTTCCTTTCTCCCATCCAATCGTCAAGGTTCCTCTTGAAGAGGTCCAAAGAGGCACTCTGCTTGACATGTATGGGCAATCTATTCCAGAGTCTGGGGAGTCTCTGGGTCAGGAACCTATCCCTCCAACATGTTTTGTTTATTGTGATGACAAGGTTTAGATCCTCCCCGCCCTTGTAGTTCAGTTCATCAGTCACCAATTCGAGAGCAGAAAAAGTTACTTTGCTCATTACTTCGAGTAGTTTTGACAGTTTTCTCAGCTTCCAGATCGATTTCACTGCTCCATATGCTGGTAATATGCCTGCCCACGATATAGCGCTATAACGCAAGTCAAGTCGATGTGTGTCAGTCCTTTGCCTAGAGAGTGATGGTCTTTCCAACGCGCATCGATTTGTCCCACTGGATTTATAGGTTTCTTGATGACTTCTCGGACATTTCAAATTTTCCCACGAGGCAAAACTGCAGTGTGTCATATGGCCGGAACCAGGTAACCCAAAAAACAACTGCCGGACCAATTCTCAGGTAACCATTTGTATGCCTTTCTGCCACACACAAAATAACAGTCCTCTACTTTATTAGTAACCTTGCTATGAATATACACTCACCCTGCATGAAACATTTTTCTATCAGTTGTAGACAGCTGTTTATAAAGAACAGGATTATGTTTTACTTCATCAAGTGTTTTGTGCATCAATCCAAGAAATGAATCATAGTTTGTATTACAATAAAGATCTACATTGTTACCTTTAGTGTAACATTTATAAGGAACAGTCACATTGCAATTGCTCCAACCCACCTGAACAGTCTAATTTTTATAAAAACACACAGTTCCCTTTTGTGGAACAGACAAGTGCAATGCTATTTTATCTTGTGCTATAATGGTTGAGGTATCATAAACCAAGTTCACCCAGGTCTCATTGACCCCTAGGGGGACCGTAGTCATTAATAACCCCCCCGTATGCTGGCAGCAAAGCCGTGCAAATCCAGCAATTCGAAACATTGAAAGTCTCAGCAAACACATATTTAATTGCCTGGTAAGTGTTAAAGTTTAGATGCCAGTTTATGAGCAACGCTTCACGTTTATTCAGTTCAGTCTGTGTGGCTGGGAAAAGAAAAGGACACAACAAAAAGATTATTGTCACTAATACAGTTAACAGGATGATTATGCAATACTTCTGAGGAAAGGGTTGTTCTGCATTCCTGTTTCTTCTGGACTCTTATCATTTTTGCTCTTGGCATGTAACAAGATTTTTGTCCAGTTTAAAGTTTTTAACTAATTTACAGTGCATCAGGTGGATCCAGGAGGCACGTTCCGCGATTTTGACTGCAGTGGGTGTTGACAAAAGCACTTGATATGGACCTTCCCACTTTGGAGATGCCCAATTCTTCTTCTTAACTATCTTCAGCCAGATCCACGCTCCAGGGGGCACTGCCACTTCTGACGGTCTGGTTCGTTCTTTATCTGAAACAGAATTTAACTGCAACAAATGTTTAGAATTTAAAAGGTTTCGCATATACTCAGCTAATGTACTGTCAGCTTCCTGGTCTGCGGGCATGAGAGATTTCCACTAAGGTATATAGTAAGCCCTTCCAAAGAGTTTTTCAAAAGGAGTCAATGCTTTTGCATTCAGAACAGTTCTCATGCTCAACAGTGCCAGGGGCAGACAGTACACCCAATTTCTCTGTGTTTCTGTTATTCATTTTCTTAGCTTACTCTTTAAAATCCCATTATGCCTATCTACTAGCTGTGCAGATTGTGGGTGATATGCACAATGATTTTTTAAAGAAATGCCAAAATGTCTACTTAACTGCTGTATGGTCTGGTTTACGAAGTGTGTGCCGTTGTCACTGTAGATCCTTTCCGGAATGCCGAACCTAGGGATGATTTCTTTAACAAGAACTTTGGCCACAGTTGTAGCATCTGGACTTTTAGTCAGAAAGGCTTCCACCCATCTGGAAAACATATCTACAATGACAAGACAATACTTCTTATTTTCACATTTATTCAACTCTATGAAATCCATACAGATAGTATGAAATGGATATGGTGGTGTAGGGAAACTCCCTTGCTTGGACTTTAATGCCCCTTGTGCATGATGTTTATTACAGATGTGGCATAACGAACAAAATTTTTAGGGTAGTTGTAAATCTGTACATTGTGAACACTTGGTTCACCAGCTGTACCATCCCCCCTGTTGAGACATGGCACTGCCCATGGCACAACAAAGCTGCATATCTTAACAAATTAGACAGCAATATAGGTTTTGCTTCTTTAGAGATGTACAGCCCCTTTTCGAGAATTGCTCCTCGTTTTACCCATCTTTGTTTTTCAACTTGCGTAGTAAGTGTCTGCATTGTCTTTAACATTTCTAAGTCTAAAATGTCAGAGGGTTGTAGTTCCTCATTCAAAAGAAATACTTCTGAAGCTGCCTGCTTTGCAGCTGTATCAGCTCTCGCATTACTTTTTGAAATCCTGTCCTGTTGCTTGGTATGAGCTGTCCATTTACAAATAGCTACTTTTTGAGGTAACTGAATAGATTCTAAACGATCTAAAATAAACTGTGCGTGATTGATTGGTTTGCCAGTAGATGTTATCATTCCTCGATTTTTTCCACTGTTGCGCAAAAACATGTACAGTAGAAAAAGACTACTGGCTATCAGTAAAAATGTTCACACATTTACCTTTTGCTAAGGTACATGCCCGTGTCAAGGCAATCAATTCTGCTACCTGTGCAGACAAACTATGTGGTAAAGATTTCGCTTCTATAATGTCTGTGTCAGAAACTACTGCATATCCTACTAGGTTCTGTCCTGCAGGACCCCTTTTGCATGAGCCGTCCACGTAGTATGTCACCTCGGCATCATCCAAGGGAAAATCCGTAAGATCTTTTCTAGGCAGTGTCTTTTGCTCAATCACCTGCAGGCAGCTGTGTGGTGTGCCATCTGCAGGGGTTGGGAGCAAGGTAGAAGGGTTCAAAGTCATACATCGCTCAATTGTCATATGAGGTTGCCTCAACAATGTAGTCATACAGGAAAGATGCCTAGCAGGGGAAAGATCTTTTCTAGGCAGAGTCTTTTGCTCAATCACCTGCAGGCAGCTGTGTTGTGTGCCATCTGCAGGGGTTGGGAGCAAGGTAGAAGGGTTCAAAGTCATACATCGTTCAATTGTCATATGAGGTTGGCTCAACAATGTAGTCATACAGGAAAGATGCCTAGCAGGGGAAAGATATGCTACCTTCTCTTGTAGTAAAATAATCGTGACTGCATGAGGCACTCTCAATGTGAATGGGTGGAACAACACTACTGAGGCCGAAGCCTGTACTGCCATTGCAGCTGCAACTACTGCTTGTACACAGTGAGGTAAAGACCGTGCCACTGGGTCCAGTTGTGATGAATAATAAGCAATAGGGCATTGCTTGTCCCCATGCTGCTGTGTTAACACTGATGTCAAATAACCTTGCTTACAATCTACAATTTGGAAAAAACGTTTATGATAGTTTGGTAATCCCAAAACTAATGAGGATGCTATTAACTGTTTCACTTTGCAGAAAGCAGATTCTGCTTCTGGTGTCCATTATAATAAATCCTGTGCTGCCATAGGCTTTTTATAAATCAGGTTAGTCAACGGTGCAGATTCCAAGGCATAGTTTGGAATCCAACTCCGACAAAAATTAGTCGTACCCAGGAAGGACATCATTTCCTTCTTGGTAGTGGGCTTTGGTGCTTGAAAAATCGCTATTTTTCTGTCCTCATCTAATGTCCTACCTTCCTTGGATATTACATATCCTAGGTATTTAACTTGTTTTTTTCCAAAGCTGCAGTTTATTTTTGTTTACTTTATGTCCTTCAGTGGCTAAAAATTGTAATAGCGCTATGGTATCTTCTTTACAATCTTGCTGGGTGGGGGACGCCAGCAGGCTATCATCAACATAAAGCAAAATTTGACTACCTCTTGGTAGGGTAAATCCCACCAAGTTGCTTGCCATTTCTTGTGAGAATATTGTTGGACTTTCACAATACCCCTGTGGTAGTCACGTATATGTATACCTTTTCCTCTGAAATGTGAATGCAAACCAATGCTGGCTGTCAGGGTGTATCGGTATCAAAAAGAACGCATTGCTGATATCTACCACAGAAAAATATTTTTGTTGAGGTTTTAAGTCATTCAACAGGGTGTGTGGGTCTGGCACCGTAGGTGCCCTTGGTATTACTGCATCATTTACAGCTTGTAAATCTTGGACCATACGCCACTCTCCATTCGCTTTCTTAACAGGAAATAAGGGTGTGTTACATGGTGAATCAGGAGATTCCACCAGCACCCCTTCCTTAAGTAAAGCTGCTATAATAGGTTTGATTCCTACCTCTGCATCTTTCCTTAAGGGATACTGTCTTTTTTGTGGTCTAAATGCTGACTTTGGCATAATAGTAACTAGTCCTGCTGTACGAATAAGTCCTACATCTGATTTTCCTGTTGACCAGAGAGTTTCTGGTATATTCTGTAAGGCATTCACTTCCTCCTTCAATAGGAGTGCTAATCAGCTGTCCTTGCTAGACTGCAAGTGTACAGCTGGGTGGGTCTGAGTTATCCAATTCAACTTCTGCATTTGTATTCCCTGTTCTGACAGTTCTAACTCTGTCTGTTTCTTCCATCTCGTGACTTTTTCTCCCAAGCCTACCCAGTTCACATTTTTGTCCTTAGTTAAGCTAACATGTGGTAACCGATTAGATTTGTAAAGTGCAAAGAACTCCTGGGGCAATGAACAGCTGACTACACTGTTCCCTTCTATGTCCCAGTACAGATTACGTAATATTAATCTGTTTGCACAATTTCTAAACAATTCTTGCTCATATTCCTTATCAGGTCCTGGTGTGTTACAATAATACAGACTACAGTGCAACAAATGTTGTTTATCAATGTCAAGGGAGGGGAACTTGCTGATGGCTACGTTCATCAACTCCTCGGTCACCGCCCCTGGACCAGTCGTAACCAAGTCCTGGCTGTACCAGTAAATCATTTCACCCTCTGATTGCACTGCAAAGGTATCAATTTGTCGCTGTGCTTCCATACCCTGCATAGTTGGAACTACTGCTATACCAAATAGCTGCATAAGGTCTCTGCCCAAGAGGTTTACTGGGCATTTTGCAGAAACAACAATTTTGCTTTTCTGGGTCAATCCTGAAACAGGGTCAGTTATCACAATATTATGGGAGATGGGCTCCCAATACAGCTGTCCATTAGCTGCTTTCACTAATATGTAATCAAGTGACTCTGAATTCTCTGGCAGTTTGGAGGGATGTATCAGGGTCCGTGATGCCCCTGAGTCACACAAGAATCTGACTTCCCTCCCTTCTACCAGGAGTGTAACTTCTGGTTTCGTGTTTGCTAAATAGAGCTCTAGGCTCAATAAAGCCAAATCCAATATTTCATTTTTTTCACTATCCGTGACTTCTTGCACTTCCTCTATTTTTTCTGCCACATTCTCTACTCCCTCTTTCACATTCTCATTCGTCCCTTCTCTGCTATCCCCTTCTAGTGATTCCTGACTATCACATAGTCAGTCCCCACCCTCCTTATCTTCAGTGGTTGCTTTCTTGTTTTTCTTGCAAACCCTTGCCAAGAGTCCCTTCTTACCGCATTTAAAACATTCACCCCTTTTCATTCGCCCTTCAAAGTCCTCTGATCGCTGATCAGATTGTTTCCCTGGGCATTTCTCTTGCCCTTTTTCCCAGACTGTACTACATATACTTCTGCTCCATCATCTACAGAAAATACTTGGGCTTTCTTTTTCTTTTTACTATTAAAATGCCTTTCAGCATGCCTAGCATATTCAAATAATGACTGTAACCTGCTTGTACGATGATCTACCATGTGCTTTGTAATAAAGCTGCTTATAGGTGCAATACTGCCTTTCAAAAATGCATTTTTAACAGCTGCTCATATGGGGAATCGTGTGTCTGATCTTCAGGAACCTGCATTTCACAATGGTTATTAAAACATTCTAATAGTCTGGCAAGGTCAATAGCTTCACCTTCCTGTTGGATGCATTGATTAATGCAAGTCCAGTCTGCCCTAGGCTTCCATTTCTCAGAGATGCGGTCTGTAAGACCTTTCACTCTGTTGTTTAATTCTGCGCTGCTATGTGGGAGGGGCCTGAGTGCAGCGTCACGGGGATTCCAGTCGCCACTAATCATGTGCCAATCTGGTCCCACAATTTGTCTGACTACTTTTTCTACCTCTTCTCCATTTAAATTATAACTTAGCCTCATTCCTTGCAAATCTTCTAAGAACTTTCTAAAATTAACTTTTGGATGGGGAATTCCCTCAGTGGCTTTCCGGATGTCTTCCGGAGTCCAGGGTCTATACACTAGAATAGTTGGGTCCTTACCTTCTTGCCCTGCCTGAGGATTAGGCACTTCTATAAGTGGGCATATTTCTTCTTCACTCATAAATCGTGAATTTCTACCCATTTGATATAACTCAATGTCCCCTTTTGAGTTTCCTGCCCGTGTTCGAGACCTGGTCTCGACGGGATCTCTAATAAATGGTTTCGCTTTTGTAGTGTCTCTACTTACAGTGACAGCAGGATATCGCAGGGGTGGACTAACTTGTTCACTTGCCTCATATTCTGGTAAGGGAGGCAGAGGAGCCGACGCTATTACTAAGTTATTGTCCTCCTTATCTAAAAATATTGCTTTTGAATTATTACTCTTTTGTTCCTTTAGGTTTACTTCCTCAATCCACCTGTGTGCCTGAGGAATTCCTAATTGACGTTGCTTTTTTACTCGACCTCTAGAATCGGTTTTAAGCTGTTTGACAAGTTTGACAAGTGAGGATTTTTCTAATTTACCATCAAATTCATACTTATTAACCCATTTTGAGTAGTATTTAATATTATCAGCAAGCTGTGACTGCATGTATTTAGCGTCTTTGGTTAACGGCGGATTTTGGGACCTCTTTGTATAATTATTACCCATTTTGTTCTACCCTTTCAATCGTTATGTAACTCCTTATTTTAACGTGGTACCACGGATGTTTTTATAGTCTCTTCAGAATGACTGCCAACCTGTTCTGTTTCCCTGATCTATGACAAGACAGTAATCTTTCTGTCCCTGACTTATAAACAAAGTCTTAACAGAACAAATACAAATCTAGTCCCTGATCTAAAACAGAAAAAGAAGGTAGATTCACCTTACCTGAGTCTTTGTGATTGATCACCTTGTTCGAGTAAACCCGTCCTTCAGTCGCAAATCAGAAATTGGCTGGCCTCTTTTGTACGACAATTCAGTCGGAGGGCTTTTCAAATAAGAAGAACCAATGTGGTTTCTTCCCCATACAGTTTCAAGCCACCTGGCGTGTCTGATCCGAGGAGAAGTGAGGTTTTCCAGTCCAAAGGACCAATCTGTCAAAGGAAAAATCTTCAAAGACCAATACACGTAAGGTTCAGTTAAGGCACTTTTAATTGACTTGCTGCAAGGAGACAAAAACATGCAAATATAAGGATTTGTCTAACTACTAACAGGAAATATGCTTATCCTTATACTATTTTACAAGACATGGCCTTCTAAGCTGACATAATCAAACACAACTTTTAGCACTGTTCTACAGCAGATGTTGCTCAAATTTTCTGCTGACATGACTAGATTTTTGAGAAACTTTTGAGAAAAACAACCTGGCCTTGGTGACCATTAATCCATTTACAAGCGTCTATTGTACAGTGTTACATTTCAAGGTAGTCTTCTAACTCAGATACAAGCAAATGCTGATTGTGGTTCATATTTTCAAAGCAGGCTTTGTACTAATTATCTGTAACTTCTACAGCTGTGTATTTTCTCACAGTACAGCGGAACTTCTTGTCTAAGTTTCATACAAGTAGTATTGTTCTATTCATTATTTTCCTAATGCAAGCAGAAATCACCTGCTTCTCAGTAAATTTCCAAGGCACAAGCAAGATTTTAGCTAACAATACAAGGTCAGAAAGCAACTGAAGTTTGTACAGATTTATGCAGTATGAAATAGAATAAATGTGTTAACCCTTTTCAAGCTCTAAATGCACTAAGCATATTGCTAATACACACATTAATACATATTTTTCTAACACCTACAAACCATGCCATGATGTCTGTGGATAGATTGAAAGCTGTGTCACTGTAATCTATATTGTATAGGATGAGGTGACTTGTGCCTGGCCTACAGGCCAGTCTCTGACTGTACCCTTATGGGAATACTGCACATCAACAAATCAGCTATAGATGATGACATCAGCAGTGTTTGGTGAGGAGAAAATGGTAATAGCAGTGTCCCACATGCTGGTGTAACATTCTCGGTCTCATATCAAACAAGTCAACAAACACACACACAGACACCTCACAGATGACTGCAATGAGAACAGAAACCCTACCTATCTAACTACACCAACTAGAAAACACAGCACTTTATGCAAGCACCACAGCTGAAGTCTGACTTTTACAAAGCTGCAGAGCAACTGCATCAATACTGGATGTTGAAGAGAAAATATTGGGAGGCCTGTATGAAATTGATTAAATGGATGTGTTGGCATGTTCAAAGTCAAGACAATTCAAGTTCTGCATGTTACCAGATTGATGAGTGTGCAATGGGTAGTATGTGGTGGTTGTGCTCCAATGTGCAGGTATAGTTTAAGAAACAGCTTTACAAACTATATGCAAACAGGTGTCACCATTAGAAGTATTTGAAAATCTGAATGTGTATTGTCATTCTAAAGATATTCATGGTATATCGCAGAACATTTATCAATTTATGTAGTGTAGTTGATTTATTTATCAAGAAGTACTGTGAGACCAGTGTTTCAGTGCACAGGGAAGGTAACCCATGGCTGCAGTGTAAATATGCAACATATTCCTAGATAGAGCCTTCAGTTTTTATGTTTCCACATGTAGTTTCATGGCATGAAGACAAAAGGGACAGTAAACAAACCCAATACATGCTATTTAGTGCAACAGCGGGCAGCAGGTTTGTACAATGGCTGGCAAAGTGTTTGTACATGCAGGATACACATTTCTACTGCTTTCCCTGTTTGAGTATAGTTAAGTAGTATAAAAACACAAAGCTCATTGCTAAAATTATGAGAGCTAGTATTGATTATATGAAACACACCTGCTGCTTAGCTGACTCTGTAACAGCAGGTGTAAATGCATTGACGCATTACATTTTCAGCCCAGATGATATAGGGTTTGAATCCAGCTGTATGTAATGCTTTTAAATATATATTGATACTATAATGACATTTTACTTTAATCTACCTTCACCATGTGTTACTGTATTTTTATGTAGCACAGTGTGTTTAAGCAGCATTGTGCAGAGGTAACAGCACCACAGAAGAGCCTTTCACCATCGCTTGGCATTGGTGCATGATGCAAAACTCGTTGCAAATATAGAGGCCAAATGTGAAGGGCTCCACTGGTTTTCTTGGTACTTATGTGTGTTGTGTGTGACTGTATGTTTTGACCAGATTACAGATGTTAAAATGGGGTAGATGGGAAAGTGGTGAAAAGTGGAGCAAGCTGGGCAAAGAACAAAAGGAAAAAATATAGGAATGTGCAGGAGGGAGGTAGGAAAGAACCGTAGCTCTCCATTTCTTTAACAGTTTAAACTGAGAACACGTGCAGAATATTAGATGAATTTGGACTGTCACCTCCACAAAGAGGGGTGACAATAATGCAGTCATGTTGTATAGCCAGCTGGACCAAATCAGGTGTGTCAAGAAGACACGTGTGAACTGAAGAGTTATGTATGGGACGATAATTTTTTTGTGGGACAGGTGCTCTTTTTTTAATTTTATTTTTATTTATTTTATTTTACATTTATTAACCGGGCAAGTCTAGCTGGATATATGTCCATTTACAGTAGAGGCCTGGGGAGAAAAGCTCCACTAGAAACACTAAAAATAAGAAAGCAGTTCTAAATCTAAATAAGATAATAAGGATTATAAACAACACTAAATGTAGTAGTAACACAGAAAAATGAAAAAAAAATGACAAGAAATGGCATACAGGGTAAAACAACTGTTTAACAGTATGATACAAGAAATAATTTGCAGTAGATAATACTTAACATTCATAGGTAGTTCCTATAGGTTTCTATGATCATGATTTCTACAGTCAGAGGTAGTGAGAAGAGATAACTTAATTAAACAAAGTAGGATCTTGTAAAATATTAGTGGAGAGGGCACAGAATTAGTCAGGGTCACTGCAGGGGCATAGCCAATGAGATTTGAGAAGTCTTTTGAGATTTTGTTTAAAGAGATGTACAGAGGTGAGTGAAGTGAGTTCATTAAGCAGTAGGCTCCAGACTTTTCCAGCAGTGTTTGAGAACAGGGAATCCCCTGCCAAGTTGTTGGCCTTGATTATACTAACTAGGAGTTTGCTTGAAGAGCATAATGTATTAAGATTGTTGAAGGGGATGATGAGGTTAGAGAGGATAGGAGTGTTATTAGGTTGATTTAGGATTTTATGGGCAATGGTAAGCTGGGTAAGATGGAGTTGGTTTTGTAGTTCTAGCCAACTGAGCTGTTTTAGATTCTAACAATGGTGAGTTCTAAAGGGATTCCCAGAGGCAAATCTGGCAATGTTATTGTAGGAGTTAGCTAAATTGAGAAGATTCTTTTTTCAGATTAGTGTATATGGGTGAGGCGTAAAGAAGAGGTGAGATTAGATAGGAATGGTCAATTGTGGTTCTGACTATAGGAGTCAGGAAGTATTTAATCCTGTATAGGGAGCCCATTTTTCTATTTACTGTTTTTATAGTGTTGTTAATATGGCTATAAAAGGTAAGGTTATTATCTATTGTGATTCCTAAGAGTTTGGTGGTGGAGTCTGGGGATATGAGGGTATCATTGTTAGATATTACTGAGAAATCTACAGGGGAGGACTTGCTAGAAGGAGTAAAGAGTAGGAGCTTGTTTTTTTGGGATTTAAGAGGAGACAATGTTTTAAGAACCATGTCTCCACAGTATTGAATACCATCTGAGTCAGGGATTGCAGTTCAGAAGAGGAATTGGCTGAGCATATGATTGTTGAATCGTCAGCATATTGAATACAGGTAGCTTGGGGAATTGCTAAGTATAGATCATTGATAAATAGTGAGAACAAGAGAGGACCTAGAATGGAGCCCTGAGGGACTCCAAGGGTGACTGGAAAGTGTGATGATATGTTGTTCTCCCAAAGCCTATTACTGAGGCAGGAATTGAACCATTGTACAGCCTGAGTGTCAAGAGAAATGGATTTGAGAATATTTATAAGCAGAGGGTAGTTTACCATACCAAAAGGCTTTAGAAAGATCAATGAAGAGTGCTGAAGAGAGGATTTTATTATTACGGTTTCTGATAATGAAATCAGTGAAGGATAAGAGGGCAGTGGTGGTACTGTGAAATGGTCTAACACCATGCTGGCTATTAGCTAGTATATTGTATTGAATTAAATGTTCTAGTAGCTGACGATGAATGCATTTTTCCATGATTTTAGCTAAGGGTGATAGAAGGGCTATGGGTCTATAGTTAGAATATTCATATGAGTTACCACCTTTGTGTAGATGTATAATGTGAGAGATTTTCCAGATGGCTGGGATAGTTCCCTCACTAATGGTTCTGTTAATAATGATAGATATAGGATAGGCTACGGCTTTTGCAGCTTTTTGTAGCTATTCTGATGGTATCTGGTCAGCAGAAGGAGTACATGACTTACGTTTTAGGAGAAGTTTAAAGATGCAGGTAGTAGAGATGGGTTGTAGTTGGAAAGAAGGGAGAACACTAGAATTGGGGGTAGAGAGGTTTGAGCTATCTGGGGATAGTTGACTGGATAGAGATTGTATAGCTTCTGTGAAGAAGGCATTGAAAGCATTGGCAGTTTGCTGGGGAGTGTTAAGACTAGACCCTAGTGGTGCTGGAGTACTTGAGTGCCCTGGGTGAAGAAGTCTATTGATACTTATCCAGAACTTTTGTGGAGTATTTTGGTGGGTTTGTTGCAGTTTGCAATAATAGTTCTTTTTGTCTGTGAGTACAGCTTTTTTGTTATTTGTCTCAGTTGCCTAAAAGTTTGCTGGTCTGAGATATTTTTGGTGGCACACCACTTAGCCCAAGATTTTTTCCTGATTAAGATGTTTTGTCTGGTTTCTTTTGAGAGTCAGGGGGCTGGTTTTGACTTGATTCTAATGGAATGCTTAGGTGCATGTTGGTCTAGGATAGTTAAGAATTTAGAGTTAAAGTATTTAACAGCCTCTTCAAGTGAAAGTCTTTTTAGAGGGTTCCAGTCACATGCACTCAGCTCACTTTGGAATTGCGTAAGGTTAAAGTGTTTGGTATTCCGTGAGTTTTTAATGTTATTCTTTTGCCTGATAATATAGGTTAATGAGTGATCACTTATATCATCAGGTAAGGTTCCTACCTTATAGGTTTGGTGAAGTTTATTGATAAGAATCCAATTTAAGGTGCTTTCTTTTTTGCTTGGTTTGTTTATTCTGGTTGTGGAGTTGATGGTTTGAGAGAAACCATGAAGGTTGATATGGGAGGTAGGATTTTCAGTGTTAACACATTTCCAATCCATATTAAAGTCCCCTAGTATTATTGTTTCTTGTAGGTAAGTTGTTGACACCCAGTCTTGGATAACTTATATTGTATTGGTGTTATTACCAGGTGGTAGGTAGATACAGATAATGTATAAGGACTTACTTGGGTTGAGTTGTAGTCTGGAAATAAGGACTTCTGCATTATTGTCCAAGGGTGGGTTATATGGTGAAGAGGTGATTTGCAGGCCATTTTTAAATAGTATTGCTACTCCCCCTCCCTTGCGCATTATGCGGTCTTGTCTCAATATATTATATTCTGGAGGGATAATTTCAATATCTTTAGTTCCAGGTTTTAACCATGTTTCAGTCAGATGTAGGATATCAAAGGAGTGAACTTATAGGAGAGCATGGAGATGGGCTACTTTATTGTTTAAACTCTGAATATTGAGTTGTGCTAGTAGGAGTGAGTTGGAAGGTCGAGAGAGAATTAGTGGGCTAGAAGGATTGTGGTTATGAGTTTCAATTGTTGAGATATTTGTTGGGCCAGGGTTAGGATGAATGTCACCATCTTTTAAGGAGAGGTTTTTTAGTCTTAGTCTGGGATTATGTATATTAATATTTGAATATTTATCTTTCTTTACTATGAGACTATAATATTTAATGTGTGTAAATCTGTGGTATTTGGCTAGCAGGTAGTTAGGTATGGCTGTAATGTTTATATGACTATGGGAAAGAGTAAGAGTCTGTGTAGCTGTCTGTTTGGAGGGGTAGTAAAACTGAAGATGTATCAGGTTTTCATAGGATGTAAGGAGATAGGCTGATGATAGAATAGGTATGAGTATGGTAATGAGTAGTAGCTTGGTAAGAGTAGAGTGAGTTAGCATGTTTGTTGCAGGCATGTTACTATGTTTGGATAAGAGTGATTTGTAGGTGTTAGGATTAAAGTAAGACAGAGAGGAAATAGGATGTGGTTAATTAGTTTAAGTGGAGGGAAATTGTTAGTGGTTAGATGTCAGGTGAGGGTATGGTTCTAAACAATTAGAGTAGTGGGGATGTCTAATTGGTGGGATGGGGAAGAGGGTGTGGTAAGAAAGTATAAGTCCAGAGCCTCTGGAGTGGGTGGGATTTGGGGGTAGGGTAGGGGAGCGGAGTGACCCCGCAGGGCGAACAGAGTGGATAGAGACAAGAGAGGGAGGAATGTTGAAAAGAACAATCAGTGAAAAAGCATATGATGTAAGGTACAGTAATATAAGAGGTGTGTAAAGAGATAGGGTAGAAGTGGGAGGAGTATAGGACGGGGTTTAGTAGGTTAAATACAATATATAAAAGTATGAAGTGGAGTGCAATAGAGTAGTCACAGAGATGAAGTAGAGGATATTTAACCATGAAACTTGGGCCAGGGATAGGAAAAATATTAGATGCAGAAGTAGCAGGCAAACTGAGAGGGGAGAAGAGCTGGGAGAGGATGCCACCTAGTGGAAGAACTCTAAAGTACAGTGGAGATTCTGAGAGGACAGGGCAGGGATAAAAACTAAGAGGCTAGAAGTAAGGTACAAAGCTAGTATGGAGGAAAGGTACACAGTCTACAAGAATGGCTGCTGGCTATCCTTGCTTAAAGTGACCTATTAATCACCATAAATTAGTTGTAACAATTCTAGAATGTACTGGCAGGTTTAGGATACAAACATACTTTTGCTTCCTTTTTAATACTTTGGGGAGCAGGATGGTAGATGCTATGCTGAAACACCAGATTGGAGGGTTGATTCATTAAGAGAGGAATGCTGTGTAAGGGACATTGGTATTTGTGGGTCAGGTAAATTGAGTAGGTGTGGAAGCAAATGCAAACAAACAAGACAAACAAGACAAGACACAGGGATGGTGGGAGACACAGACATTTGGGGACAACATGATTGGGGTGAGGGAAGAGACAACACAAGATCAGGCCCATCAGAGAAGGAGATAGTAAGAATCTAGTACTCATACACAATATATCACTGTCCCCATACTCCACTGGGTTTTGGAGTGCTTGACATCTTTTCCTGCTATGGACCATGATGGAGACAAGCCTCTCCATCCAGCTTAACATTAGGCATACACAGTTTTGCAATGCACAACCCTCTGCACCAACCATGGCATCTCTTGGTGGGTGAAGAAATCCCTACCGCTGCCATTATTCCTGGACGGTACCACAGTACCAGCTGCCAGGGCAGTGCTACCTGATGTCACAGGTAGTACAGGGGCAGGAGAGGCAGTGCTGCCAGGTTGGGTCCCAGATGTGCTGGGTATCGGTTCTAAAGCCGGTGGAGCATGGAGGGGCTGACCTACTGGGGCTGGCCTACTTCACATTGCTGTGAAGCATTTAGTGATTTGTTATAGATGGATTACATGGAGACATTCTGATGACACATAATAGAAAAAAAAAGATAAGTGGTAGGGTGAGAGAGAAAAAAGAGATAAAATTAGTACCATTGTATTTGATATACAATGCACTATCATAATTATACAACCACTTTATCTGAACAATTATATTTAAGTATATATCCTATCAACTACAAACTATAATTGCGGGTTGCTCAAAGTAATCCTTCCATTGTGAACATATTGCACATATGCTTGGTCCAAGTATACTGATTACAGTTAACAGCGGGGTATTTATGCCACTTCTATAGAGTTTAATTTATGTAATATTCTGAAAGAAATGCAGTATTGTATAGTTGCTACTCATGGTATTTGAACTGACAACTTCTGACTACAGTCTTATACTTGACTCCTAAAATTGATTTGTGCTATAGACTTATGCATGCATACTTGCTTTTACAGTTAGGATATGATTGCTCACTTTGGTACTATTGTATAGAATCCAAAAAAACCCATTAACTTGTAGAGCTACAATAACACTTTTGTTGTGCTGCTTGCATACCACTTGCTTTCCTCACTCTGTCCAAAAGTTCTGCATTAGCCTGCTGATTCAACTCAATGTCGGTATTAGCTGTGAAAAGAAAAGAACAGAAGAGCATTATGCATACCAGTCTTGCCTGCATTTAGCTTTCTATGTATTAAAAATTCTCTTTATTAGTATATCTACACAACTGTGGGATGTTACCAGTTTGAAACTCATTCAAACAATGGTTGAGCATATCCCTCTTGCACATTTGTAGGTCACTGAAGTGGTGCCTACACTGTTCTTCAGTGCGTGGGATGACAGTTACACTGGATACAGTCTTAGCCAAACTACTTCAAGCCTCAGACTTGTACTGGGAACCAGAATAGTCCCCTGTGGAAGCCTTTGTCTGTGGAACTTTACCATGAGTCCAATAAATATCCTGCACTCCTAGACACTCCACCTCTGTGCCCTGAGCCAGGCACCTTCCCCCTCTAATGCCAGACATGTCTAATACCAAAAGTAGAGCAATGGCAAATGGTTTCCCATCAATTCCTGTTATGTCATTTACTGGTAGTGCACAAAGCTGAGAAACAATGTCAGACAAATTTACATGATGTTAAGCAGAGAGCAACAATGCCAAACCGGGAAGAAAACAATTTTTGAAACTTGAAGGTAAATCTGACACTTGACATTAGTTTGAACAGGTGTCTGCTGCTGTAACTGTTAGGTGACTTAAGTTTGCAGACATGCTCTGGGGCCATGACCTGACACATTTTTGTTTTGGCTTTATACAGTGATACAATTGATTTTAAAGTGTGGGATTCAAACCTATGCATAAGAGCCCCCCAAAAATTTCTTCCACAGTGGTGATTTTCCATCTTTGCCTCAGAAGAAGTGCTGTTCAGACATAGTCATGAATCATTCATAAATACAGTTGACAGTTTGAGGTGTTAACCATGTATGTGTGTAACCTGACAAGGTTCTTGTGTGTGTGTATATATATATATATATATATATATATATATATATATATATATATATTCATTTTGTATGTATTTTATTTAAGTGTGAAGGCCATCGAAGTCCAGATAGCAGAATTATACTTACAGAAATATAGTAGACAGTATACCCTCAGTCATACATCTGAAAACACAATATGGGTGTCTTAACCTTCATACATATAATTCATATAAGCTCCACTATATAAAGTGTTATAAGTGGTATTGATTATAATGTGAAATGGAACAAAAGTAAAAATGTCTGAAATGTCCTGTATTAAAACCCAGGATCATGTGTATGGCAGCCCTACACTTACACCTTTTGCCACTTGCCACAAGAATGTTGAAATAACACTTGTATATTTTCTGTTAATTGGTCTAAACTAGACCATCACAACAGCAAAAATATGTTGCACTTCCTGTATTTGAACCAAGGACCATCTGTATTACAGCTCTACACTTACACCTGCTGCCACAGGAATACTTAAATGACAGTTGTATAATACTCTACTCATTATTAAATTTTGTGTGCTTACCACTTCTCAATGCCACTTAGTGTGTTTGTGTGGAGCCCAGCAGAATTAATAGAATGTATCTTTTTTAAATTATTGACTGCATCCTGGCTGCAGGTGTTGGGGAATCTTGCTAACTGCTGCACAATGTCGCTTAGTGGCATTGAGAGACAGAAAGCAAAAATTGCAAGAATATATCCTTTTTGACTTTACACTATCTATGCCCTGTTTACAGGTGTTCTGTCTGTTTCCTTTGTGGAATAGTAACTCAGGTTTGTGCACTGCTATGCATTGTGCAAATTAGATAAGTACAGCTAAACCTGACATTCATTGTGTTTCTCCATTTCCCTTGTTTGTGCTAAGCCACTCACCATGCAAACACTGGCATAAGAAATAAAAGAAGGAAAATGAATTGAAATGAAGAAAAGTAATCTGTGAAATAAACACTACAATTTTTTTCTTGGTACACAAGAAATATTTTTACACTGGTCTGGATTAGAACTGTCACTCCAATGAACCTTCAGAACACAGTAAGGATGTCTTATCCCTCTTTCCCACACAAAAAGCTTTGCAGCAGGGAACCAAAATCATACTGCATAAAACCAACTGCAACATCATCCAAGGTACTAATAAAACATATGACAGTTGTTTGTATATGTATTATTTTCAGATGTAATGCACTGAGTAACCCCACAACCATTTATGACCATTACTTGCGGAAATGCAGCTCTGTCTTATCTCTCTGTGTTTGTTCCTCATTATTGTCTTACCTGAGCAGTAATTTGAGACCTGCAGTCTATAAGGCATTCTATATATATTGTCCTGGAAATGTGTAAGGATATTATATGGCGATAATATACAGTTGTCAACATATGAAGGGGAGATTGGATGTTACTAATCAGAAACTGTGAAATGTGTGCTGCCTACTTACATTTAAAACCTTGATACAATTACTTCTACTCTTTGTAAGTCTAACCTGGCTGATACACCCACTGGAGGAAGGGCAGTCTGAATTGCTGTTGTGTTTTTCTTTTCCCTACCAATAATCATGCACTCCATTAGCAACAAACACTATGGGAGTGCCTGCACTATGGTTTAATCTGCTACATGGACACAAGTAATTGGGATTCAGGAATTCTAATGAGTTCACACCTCATTTGCATATTCACCATGCTTACAACCCTAAATCTACACCATAAAATTGAACTGTTTAGCTAGGAAATGTGAAAGTGAGGAGACTTGTTTATGTGGATAACACAGAAGATGATATTACTTTGAGATATATCTGCACAGAAAACTACTGACCTAGATAAGGTATGCTTGCATTTTTGAGCTATACACTGCATATGCTGAAATGACATAAAGAAAAATATGTTAATACATATATGCATTGACAAATGCTGCTTTTATCTGTATGCATTTCTTAGACGTGTACTGATGGCATGGGCATGTTTGTCAGGACATTTCACTTTCTCAGATGTATAACCTTATTACCTGCCATCACAAGTGTATTGTTACAACTGTTTTTCTATGTACACTCTTCTATTATTATTTTTGTGATATGCAAATGTCCTATATTATCAATGACACAGGGGTGTTAGCCTTCAAGGATGGACCATACACACCTCTAGGAAGTGTTGGCCACAGGTAGGCATGACCTGCAATTGCTTAAAATAGAATGTTCTGAATTAAACCTATACATATGTATATGTATATATATATATATATATATATATATATATATACATATATATATATATATATATATATATATATATATATATACAGGGACAACTCATTTGAAAGCACTCTTAGCATTTCACTGATGGTTTGTTAGCAAAATGTGTCATTTGCCTATTCTTTTGGGAGGTGGGGGAGCAAAGTTGGATTTCTGTTTTAGCACAACCAAGATGTTTTGCTATTGTTCTCTCCTTCTTTTGGATCCAACATTGCTTTGTTGTGATTGTAATATGTTACAACCACACAATTCCTTTTTCATATTTCAATATCTTGACTGTTTTGTGTTTCTCCAGTGGGTAATAGTGAAATGCTACATTCTTTGTGTTATCTGGAAACAGGACTTTTAATTATGTGATACTTATGTGCACGATCCTTCTGTTGTGTTTTAGGTCACCTAGGACTATGGCACCCAGGTCCCCGTCTCCGAAACCCCCCTTCACTGACCCTGAGAATCAGATCATTGTGTTAGCTTTTAGGTGACATGGTGCCTTTCTGCTTGTGAGGGGATAGGGAGATATGTCAGGCAGAATGCAAATTTGGCAGCAGATAGTTGCTGATGTGAATGCAGTAGGCAGCCACAGCAGGGCATATGATCAGATGCACCCTAGGGCTACTGACATGATTTCATCTGCACAGAGAAGAGCAGCTGCAGTGGTCTGTGATCAGATGGGTACCAGGGAGGCAAGGGAGCCCGCAGGATTTTTTGCAGGGGGGTGCAAACCCAAGCCCCGCCCATGCTGCCCCACCCCCTCTGCTGCCCCGCCCACTCAGTCCACCCCCCCGCCCACGCAGCCATTCCAGTGTCCCATTACTTGGCTATTTCTCCCCATTTGTCATAGACACTGTTCAAATCTCTCAGAATGCATACTGTTTTATGCTTTACTTCTACAATGATTACAGGTATCTGGATTTCATTTACAACTTTTATTTCAAATTTTATAGTACAAACACTGACAGACATTTACTAAACCTAAACAAAGCAATAGTCTTACAATGAAAACAGACTTAGCATTAAAACTTCTCTACCTTTGAAACCCACATTCACTGAAACAGCATCAAAACCCACATTCAACGAACATGCATCTGGCCAGTGGCAGGGTAAGTTTACCTTTGGTTTTCCAAATCATAGGCTCCTTGCACACATTTTTAGAAACATGCAAGAGTTCTTTGATTCACCTTCCTGATTTAATTATACTAAATAATAATTGAATTATATCCCTTGTATAATACAGCACCACTTGTTAGAGTGTGTTTTAAAGTTATAGCTCTGAGCATCTTTCCTTTAAGCAATGAAACAAATCATATGAACCAATAATGACAGCCTGCCCAATTCAGAACATTTCAACCATAAAGGAACACTCAAACTTCTGTCATACAATCCACCAATATCAATCAATATGCAGAATCTCTGCAGAAGTATAAGTCATCTGAATAATTCCACATTAAAGAGATCTGAAACCAATGAAGAGGTTGTTGCTAGCAAAAAACCTTTATTTTTCAGTGTTTCATTTACAAATTCAGTGCCTGTTGCCCTTGATGAATAAATTGCATGTGCTACATTAAAATAAATGGTAAGTTGGTATATTGTAATAGGGAATGGGTGGCAGGCTGAAAAACAGGTTCACAGTTATTAGGTGTCTCATCCAAAGGAGGACATACTAAGAACTGCAGTACCATACCTCCTTAAAATACAGATGTACATGCTGTATGAATAGAACCTACAGCCCTTTGCATAAAGACGCAAGTATGCTACCTGCTGTGCTAACACTGCTTTAAAATTCTATACCACAATAATGATACCATTTGCTAAACAAAACAGTTGCACCTAAATTCCACCTGTTAGAGCTAACTAGGGCATTTCTCTCTGACTCTGTCGCACACACACACACACACACACACACACACACACACACACACACACACACACACACACACACACACACACACACACACACCTCAACTTTAGTGCAGAAATACATAAATAGATTTTTTCAAAGTTACAACTGTAAACTCTGTGTGACCATGGTGTGCGTTTGTTTTTGACAGAAAGGTATAAGGGAACTCATGGCTATGTATTTAGTTGAATCTCTCTGTACTGAAGTACTCCCTACCATGATGCTGCTTAAATAGTGTGTTTGCATTCAGAAACTTTTACGGTTTTTATACTGAATTTTATAGCTACATGAATTAGAAAATAACCAATTTCCTTTTCAGAGCCTAAGCTAAACAGTCCACTCCTTACAAGCACTGCTTCCCCTGGAAAACATCTATATATGCATCAAAAAGACCTAGTTCAAGACCGATGACAGCACTCTTTTAATGCAGGATTTCAATACCTGCCACAAGTTCAGGCCTATCACCTTAGATGAAAGGGTGATGATGTCTACATATTCTTAAAGAACATTTCATCTCCAGACTTGCTAGGTGAGATAATGACGTGGAATTCCTCTGCATCCAGCTTAGCATCAACAAAACTCCGTACTGTGTCATACCTAACTATAGGTCCCCTCTATGTACCCCATCAGTCCATATCTCCTAACTGATATGGTGTCCCTATGCATTAAGCCAACACCATTATTCTAGGAGACTTCAATCACATTTTCTTCCAAAATTGCCATTTTGAGGAAGGATTATTAGGGGAGAGCAACATTTTGTGCCAAAATTGGGGACAATGGGGAGGTTTGGATATTCCTAATTCTACAAAGCGATTTGCACATACCTCTTAATTCAGGAAATCTGGACAAGGCTAAATATATTGGGGGAACATACAAACACTACTAAAAATTGCTCTTGTATAAACTTGACAGTTGATAGAATAACAGGTCTTGCATTAGCATGCATTTTTCTGAAGGTTATGATGTCTGAAACTCAAATAGTGAGTTCATTGTATGAGGAACAAAACAAAAATAAGAAGCAAATATCTATTCATTCTGCAAAGATATGGACAACTGAGAGGTATAGTTCAAGCAGGGCTGTCTGAGTTTGCTCCAGTATCATAGTCCCAACACATCAGCGAACCAAACACATAAATACACAAAAACATACTCTGAGGCTCTAAATAAAAATCTACCTAAGCAACAGAGACCTCCAAAGCAGACATCCAAGCAAACGCTACCTCAAAACAAAACATGCACAACACATAGCCCACAAAGTCAGTGTGCCAAGCAGCCACAGCCCTTAAGGCTGAATAACACACCTGATACTCTTGTAATAGGTGACTCTATTGTCAGACACACTGATGTCCTGCTCACCAGGCTGAATAAAGAGAAGGTCACGGTGAGCTGCCTGTCGGGTGCTAGGATCCATCACATAACGCAAGCACTCAGGTCACTCCAAAGCAAGTACAAATATGGCTCAGTCATTGTACATGCTGGTGTGAATGACCTGAGATGTACCTCCCTGGACTACATGAAAAGAGACATAGAGGAGCTCTATGATCATGTAGCCCAGGCTGGTATGACCCTGACCTTGAGCAGCATCTTACCCTCACCTAGAATGATGCCACAGTACAAAGACAAAATGATTGATTTTAACAATTGGCTAAAATTTTGGTGTCATTCAAAGGGGATCCAGTGTCTGTCAGCCTGGGATGACATGCTCGACAAGCCACGTTGCTTCACTAGGGACAGCTTGCACCTGTCACCACTGGGCTTTCAGATATTGGCAAAGGCTCTTGCCACCCCCATAGTGTCTGTTTTAGGCAAGGCTCAAAAGTCAAACCCACCCCCATAGACAGCACAAGGAACAAGAAACTAAGGGTAATGCTGCTAAATGCCAGAAGTCTTAACCTCAAGATGCATGCACTCGAAGCTCTCCTCAGTATGGAGAACATCGATATCTGTGCAGTGACAGAAACCTGGTTCAAGGCTCCAGAGAGCACCCCAGCACTACCAGGCTATACCTCATATCATGCTTTTCGGCCCCAAAACCCGGACCGAACCACAAAAGGAGGGGGAGTTTCCATATTTATCAAGGATATCCACATGTATTTGTTTTTTCTGGAGGTCAAGCACTGTAATCAGATACAGTTGAAGCAAGTAACTCTTTAAGGAGTCTTGGTATAACTGGAATGAATATCACAATTTAACTATGGCAAACTAAAACTGTACTTTAATAATCCCATAATTAAGCTATAAAAAAACAAATAAAACAAAATGTCTTACAATTGGAACCAATTATTCCCCCTTACAAAAAACAACTACATACAAAACTGTAAAGTACAAATCATTTTATTCAAACAGATTCACAGCATTTTCATCTTATAGCAAGACTTCCTTAGACTCTGATGAAAAGTCTTGTTACAAAATGAAAGCACTGGGAATTTGTTTCCATAAAGTGGTTTGTTCTTATTTTGGCGTTTTAAATATATTTTCTGTAATAAGCCCCCCCCCCCCCCTTCAAAAAAAGCAATCTTAACATGGAAAGGAAAATGCCATTTGTCTGCCATCAGGTCTGTCCCTTGGCTATGCACATGTAATATAACAGAAACAAACACACAACATTCTTTTGTAAGTTAGAAAATTGACTGGGGTGCTTAGGAAAGGGCACTGTGCTGAATGACAGATCCGGATCAGTAAATGACTGAAAAGGCAGATAGAACTGGTAGGTAACATTTCTTCAAACAGAATGTGCCAAGACTGTATTTTGAAAATGAATTTTCATTATTTTGTGTAAGTGTCAACCAACCCTAACACTCTGTTGAAATGTTGGGACTTTCAAAGGCGGGGGGTCAACTTGCAGCTTGTGAGAAAGTGACTAGCAGCAATGTCTGTTCCACATTATATCCATAACTCTGTTCCCTTGACATCCCAGTACAGCACAGGATACAACTCCAAATGTCACAACACTTCATCTCCCAAACTCTTGGAACTGTTGAGTCAATGACAAGCAAACACTTTCTTCCATACTGTAAATGGTAATTGTTGCAGCAACAGAGAAAGGAAATATTTAAGTGGGGAGAGGGATTTTTTTGTCATGCTGGTTATTTTTGTACTCTTGTCCATTGTATAACTGATAATAAGCATTGTGATAATCCTGGTTGGATGAAATAAAGACACTGGATATTATTACTATACTAGCTTGACTTAACATAAAACTGTGACAATAAGAAACACTGCTAATGTATATTTAAGTGACAGCTCACTCCTTATACCCGCTAACTTGTAGGACTGAGGTTTGGCAATGATCACTGCAAGGTTTTGGGTCTGTGACACAACTACACCTCTTATAAAAATGTCTTGTGACAAAGACTGCAGTTATCCTGATTACTGAAAAAAGTGCACTTAAAATGGTTGTGTGTCAGCCCTGACTGTCATGTGACATTAGACAGTTCAGCAAAACATGGTACACATTAAAGAAGCCATGGCAGAGCCTCAAGGCCTCGTACTCCTATTCATAGCTGTTACTAACATGGAATTACCCTGAGCAATCTGCTTTGTTCTTCTGGGAAGGTGAGACAAAGAGCTGAAACAAGCACATTAAACATGATACCTTTGCACAGATGCAGTTAAAGCAACCTTTGTGTTACACTGCTGAAATAACCACATGGAGTGCACAAGCTTTAAACAAGGTTTTTTTAAGGAAGAAGGTACAATGGATGGTGCTATCTACTGTTAAACTATATTCTACTGTTATAGTTACAGCGATTGCTTTCTGCTTAGAAAAATAAAAATAAAGACAGAAGAGGGCAATCACCCCATAATGAGTGACAGGAGTCAGTAAGCAAAGCTATGAAAAAATGCTAAGGACTGTATTTAGCTTACTTTGATGAAACTGCCCTTGTGATTCTTCAGCAACAGGGCCAGCTTCTGAACATGGACACACATCCAACTTCACATCTTTCTCTATTTTCATTCACACACACACACACACACACACACACACACACACACACACACACACACACACGCACACACACACTTACTTTGAAAGTGTCCCATCTTCCGCTCGCGAATCCGTCCGTTTCAGTTCCCGCTCGTGGTCCCATTTTCCGCTTGCAAACCCCAAAACCGTCGGTCCATCTGAGTTCCCGCTCGCAAAAGTTGAAAATATACGCGCGATGATGTCAGCACGCCCGCGACCATTCTACTTAAAGAAGAACGCATGTCAGCACGGACTTCTTTCTTCTTAAAGAAGAACGTCCAAAAAAAAAAAAAAAAAAAAAACTTTTTTAAATTATAACATTAGTCAGCCGATTCCTGCCTGCGGGCGCCCTTGCAGGAAGGGCCTCCTACAGAGTCACCAGCAACAGCAAATGAAGAGTTCCTCTCCACTATCAGGGATCAAGACAGCTCTCAGGAAAGTGCAGAACAGCATGTCGTTGACAGTGGTGTTATTGTTTCAGGGAGAACAAGTATGCCCCCAGGAGGAGCTTCCAGGTAGGCTTATATATCTCAATTGTTAAATACTCTTGTATAGTAAAATATTGACAGCAATACATAAGTTCTGTTTAACAATCTATTTGTTTGGGGGATTGTAAATTGAAACAGTTAACAACACATTCTGATTGATTACACATGGGCTTTGGTTGCACTTGTCATACAAGTTCTTGTTAAAAGTATCATTAATGGATATATGAAGGGCAAAACATTTTAAGCCCCTGTATTATTGTTAATTGTGATGATGTTGTCCTTACTTTTTGATTAACTTCTTCCAGGACCATCATCCATGGGAAGCATAGCATCATTTGCACATGGTAAGCCAAATTTTTTTTGTCAGTAGTAATCAGCAGTTCAAAGAAATATATATTTTATTTATATGTGTGATGTGGGTGTCAGGACTGTTGTGTATATTGCTGTACTGTCTGTAGTAGTGGCACCACTGTTAGTTTATTAACATACATTTGACTATAGTAGTGTATCTATTAATTTCTTTCCTGTGTTTGTTGCTTATTATCTCAGCTAATCCTGACTGTGGAAGTGTAGGACTCTTACCTCCTGATGTCAGAGTACTGGCAGACTCTGATGATGATGGTAGCTAAACAGAGGCACAGTTGGGGGTTGCAGAGGTTGACTATGATACTGAGATTGGCATTTAGCCATCCCCTGTAATAACATCGGATACAGCCAGTAGGCCTATGCCAACCCATTCCAGTGAGCCCTCAGATATTGGACAGATGGAGGGTAAGACACTCGATCAGGGAAGTGTGGTTACAGCAGCTTCAGTGTTTGTTGACTCTAATCAAAGCCAAAGTGTGGGTGAGGTGCCATGCTGGAGGGTTGTTAGAGATGCTTGGAGGACGCCTGCTGTTCATCCTCAACCTGATCCATGGGTGTCTTCCTGTGCCACTTGACGTATGTTTAGGGACATCATGGAGGCACAGGCATGTTTCATTACGTCCTTCAGAGAAATGCTTAGGGTTGTAGATGTGGCACAGACTGACATGAGTGACTGCCTTCATCGTGTTGCTGATTCAATAAATTGGATGAATGACACATTGGAACATTTGGTGTCTGTGATGGAACATCTGCTGTCACATGTTAAAGTAAGTTCTGTACAAATCACCCATCTTTTACTTGCTTACATTACCAAGTAACACCATGCAAGGATATGCCATTCATTCATATTATTGCACAATACAATCCAAGTTCAGCACTTGTAAATCCAGCAGTTGCAACAGTTTTAGTTCAGGGGTGACTCTGTCTGATGCTAGCACTACACAGCCATTACATGGGTAGGTAAAGGTTATGAGTGTTGCCTGGCATCAGTGTTACTATATGTATGTGTGTAGGATGAAGGTTTTAGACCCTTAGGTGGCAACACATAGCACACTCACTCACTACCCTTAGGTGGTGAGTGAGTGTGCTATGTGTTGCCTATTAGCCAATACAAGAGCATATTGAGCAAGTCTACATCTACCTACACCCACAGCAGCTGCTGGTTCTCCTCTAACTCCTCAATGTGGCTGTGGTGACCTTGCCATTGGTGGTGGGATACATGCCTCTTCCCCTTGTTGATCCTGCTGAAGCTGCTTTCACAGGATGATGTTGTGTAGCATGGCACAGACAGTGAATATTTCAGTACATATATGTGGATTGTACTGCAGGGGTCCTAAAGATGTATCTAGGCACAGGAACTGTGACTTCAGCTGCCCAAACACATGCTCTATGATATTTCTGGTTTGAGCATTTGACTCATTATGGCATTCTTCAGCAGGTGTGTGTGCATTTCTGATGGGTGTCATCAGCCACAGTTCCAATGCATATCCAGCATCCCCCAGTAAATGACTCTGTGGGATATCCCCCTAGTGAACAACTGATACAGTTGAGAGGTGTGTCTGATATGTGAGTTGTGGTAATGTTCAAGATGATTCTTTTGGCGTTACACACTTGGCAGTTAATAGAGTGGAAGCCCTTTCTATTTATGTAAAGCTTTCCCCATTCCCTTGATGGTGCCTTAATTTCTATATGTGTACAATCTATGGCACCCAGTACTTCAGTGTAGTGTGCTACAGGGTAGAAATCCTGCATATCTGTGTCTCTATCCTCAGGATTATGGGGAAAATTGATGTGCTCACTGGCATGTTGGAGCATAGCATTCAGGAAATGATAGATGATCCTGGATGCTGATGTCTGTGAAACCCCCAGCATGTCCCCTATTTGGTCTCTGAAAGGTCCCTGTAGCTAAAATTCTAAAGTGCTACACATAACTTTGCATTCAATAGGATGGGTTCCCCTCTGTTTGCCATCAGTCTGAGTTGAGGACGGCAGAAGTTGCAGAGTTTCTGTAGTGTGTCTATATCCACCCTGTAGCACTCTACAATTTCCATGTCATGCAGATTGTGATAAGTCAAATGGGGTCTGAAAACTCTTTTCCTTCTTGGCCATGGTCTATTAGCAGCAGCATAGACTTCAGGCTGTTGCACATAAACATGAATTAAAGCAACAGCAACCCCTAACAGTCTTTATGTGTAGACTTCTTTTCATGGCTGCATAGCAATAGGTTTTGGAATTCGCAGGAAAACCAGCACTGAGTCTACACGGTTGCTTTATAACTTGTTGAATAGCTCCTCCATCTTGAATTGGTTGATTAGCATACAGTTCAGCTGCTTATGCTGCAATTAGATGCCACAGTGTTTACCTTGTTTGCTAGGCTCTATACACCATGTAGAGCCACTTACTGAATTTGAAACAGTGCGCCATCATGTGTGCGTCGCGGACCTTGTAGGGTTTATTGAATCTGCCCAACAGTCTTTTAATATACTGCCAGTGTGCACCGCTAAAATGCATATACTTCTTATCAAAAGTTGATTTCGATATAAACTAGATGAAAAGCATTTCTTAACCACATAATAATTGATTTTTACATGTAGAAAATGCACAGAGGTCATGCTGCAATAAAAAGTAAAAAGCAAAAAACCCGAAGCTATCTCTTTGGAATATTTTAATATAAAACATCAAAAATGTAGTACACTCATTCATTCATGAAACAAAGTATAATAATGTTTGATAACTTCCTGACCATATAAAAATATATAAGTAAATAAAACTGAATTGAATGACATCAAATTCTGCTTTCTTGCATAGCCAAGAAACTTCCCATTCCCATTCAAGGTTAGAAAACAAAAGTGCCATCATGGCTTTTATGGTAAAACCTGTTATCGCTGCAAACATGTTTTTACAATGGTGTGAAAATCTACTTTAAAATTGGCTCCGTTAAAGTACATTAAACATTTATCTGAGTATTTGACAGTTCTGTTTGTACAGCCAAAAAACGTCTTCACATTTTCACACTTTCATGGTGTAGCATAGCTGAATACAGGGGTATTTCATCAACTGTCATTAAAGATAACTCATTTGATTTATGACCCTAGTCAAACTCATTAGTTCTTCTGAAACATGCCAAGAATCAAGGCAATGTCATTTACACTTCTGAACAGCTGGATTCAAACTCTTGTCTACATTTAAAGAGAGTGAATCAGTTTTGTTACCTGCAGCATGATGATTGGCCTAAAGGGTGGGTCAAGAAGATTTTTGTGGCCTTTCAGTATACAAAAAGACCCCATTCTAGGATTTCATACAAAAAGTTCTAAATCTGTAAAGAATTATAATTCTTCTCCAGCACGACACAAAACACTGTCAATGTATTTATATGCCATATGAACCTATCTTAAACACATTCCTTCATAAGTCGTTTCATTATGTAACATGCCTAAACATTTGCTCTTATAAGTAACATTGCCTATTACTCTACAACCCTCCTTTTTGAGCCTTAATTTACTTTAAGCCTTTTGTTCACAAGTTGTTTAAACTGTGACCTCATTTGCTACTAAAGCATAAAAGCATTTTGCTGGTTTGTTATTTAACAATACAGTAGTGAGTCGATTATCCAAACTAATTGGGACATGGGGTAGTTCAGATAATCAAATTGTTCGGATAATAAAATATATAACTCAACAAGATAAAAAACTTCTAAAATTTTGTTTTCTCTGCAAACAGGGAATGTACTTTTCAACCATTCAGAAATTCCAGTGGACAATAAAGAATATTTTTCACACATGAGTGGGCTATAAGCTCAAAAAACATGCACAAGCAAATATGGTATAATGCTTACATTTACATATTCAGACTTTATGATTTTTCCTACCTGAAAACTTTGGAAGGCTGGGTTCCGATAATTGACGTTTTGGATAATTGACATTCAGCTAATCTACTCTCTACTGTACTCTTAGCTCACTGTCACAAACACTTTCAAAGGCTTGTAATGCATGGCTAAGAGTGGAACTAAATGTGATTAAAGTTTGGTTATTGTGATTGGTGGTTAAGAATGTGATCCAGGCTGAATGCAGAACAGTATCCAGGGTTTAATGGACATGTTAATGCAATGTGTATTTTAAAAAGGAAAAAAGATATTAGGATGATTGGTTGATTTACAAGTCATGTGAAAAGGTTCTTGGTATTTAAATAAGGGTGTACCATCTGTGTAGCTGTTATTCTGAAGTCTTAGAACACTTTACAGGAAAGCACTTAATAGATTTCTACATATTCTATTGCTGCTGCTCCAGGGTGGATTTTTATATTTTTTCATGTTTGAGGTAGTCCACTTTGCCATTTACTGGAATTTTTGGATTTTAGCGAAGAAATATAATTAATCAGGAGAATTATAAAATTGTGAATATGTACTAACTTACGAGTAGTGCTTGACTCTTTTATGTTATTATCATGTCAATATCTAGAGTAAAAAGCTGTTTGGAATGCATCCTATACTCAGTAGTTAAGCCCACAGCGTGTATACCACTGTAAATTACATTACTAGTTTATACTGTAAATTGCATTACTAGTTTATACAGTTTTTTGATAGTTTATAAGGCCATGTAGTGCAACTTCTAGAGAAAATGGAAGAAGTTGTGTGCAGCACTTTATTCGACTGCGAAAGAAGTGCAGACTGATACACTAATCTCCGTCAAATACATAGCTTGGAAAAGGTGCTTCACTGAATCCTTGTTTGCAATGTCTTTTTATGGACTTAATCATGTTCTTTTACTGGTTTCAGTTTTGTGTTTATTTTCCTTTGCATTATAGTAATTAACTTTCTCTTTTCACTCCCCTGTGCAGAGGGCAAGACCCAATACCTCTCAAGTTATACATACTAACTTTATGGTTGAATAGTACGGGGGAAACAAATTCCCCACTACCATTAAACTGCATTGTGGTTTACACAAACCATGACTCTGTAGTCCTTAAACATCTAGCCTTTGCACTGTGTAAAAAACGAACTTGAAACAGTTGTGTTCTGGTAGTTAGAACCTAATCAACTAGTCCTTAAGGAAACTGCTCATACACTACACAAATGGCTAAAATAGCCAGCATTTTGGGGGTATAGGCAGTGAACAAGCACTGTCTGATACACTGCTGTACTTATTTGCTGTTCTGGACACACAGTGGGGTGCATGTGCAGTGCCATTATATTATGACACCACAAGGAAATCACTGCTTCATAAATGAATGCCAATTCTGGATATCGGCTTATGACTGAAGCTTAGTCTGTGGTAGTAACTGTAACAAGGTGCTTTTAGATGCTTGCTCTAACTGTAGCTGGTTGTTTAGTGCTAGCAGAGCCAGCTCATAGTCAAATAGAGCCCTAGGCAGAGTAATGTACTGGCCCCTACCCCACAGCCATTCCAATGTCCCATCACTTGGATGTGTCTCTCCCCAATTACCATAATCACTGTTCATACTTATCAATGTGAATTCTATCTTCTTCTTTACTTTTACAATGATTAGAAAAATTTAGATTTAATTTAAAACTTTTATTTCAAATGTTATCATACAAACACTGAAGGCCATTTGCTAAACTAAACAAAATAGTTTCACACTGAAAACAGACAGCATGAGCAACAGTAAACTTCTATTTCCTTGGAACTCACACTCATTGAAAATGGATCTGGCCAGTGGTGGATTAAGTCAATCTTTGGCCCTAGGCTGGTTTCAAACCATGGGTCCTCTAAACACATTTTAGGACCATGCATACATGCATGTATTCTTTGATTCACCTTCATGATTGTTTTAAATTATATTTCTTGTTTAATACAGCAACATTTGTCAAAGTTAGCATTTTAAATTTGTAGTTTTGAACATTTTTTTCCAGTAAGCAGTGAAACAAAATTTATGAACCAATAATGAAAAAAGGACCCATTTCAGCCATAAAAGGCCACTCAAACTGCAATCAGTATAATTAGCTATATCCGTACCCAACAATTACAGCCATTTTATTATCAACTGCATGCATATTGCAGGCCTGTTTATGATAAAGTGGCCATGGTAAAGCATTCCAATTTTGCTTTATTCAAAGACAGACTAATCACTTTTTAACTTTAGCAGCTCTGCAGGGTCAGTCATTTTTAAACACAGACAGCCCCCGGACACTGTAATTATAGATGCATTATTGACTGCATCCAGCTCAGATGTGTGTAAAAATCATAATAATAATAATAAAAACAATAATAATGATCAAAGGCACATATTTCAAATTTGTTTCATTCAAATGCACACTAGCCAAAATATTCTAAAATAATTCTCATGCACACACATACCCTGTCATGCAATGCCAGATTAAAGACCATTTAAAAATGACCAGATGAGAGCATAAGGTACTTTAATTCACAAAGAGCCCATCACCACCAACAACAGTTACTACTTTGTTGACTTGGTACCCCCCCCCCTCCACACACACACACACACACACACACACACACACACACACACACATTGCTATGAAGAAATAAATTACACATACTTTACTGGTAACTTTGGGTAAACTATATGGAACTGTATAAAGATCACAAACATCATACAGTAAGATTCAGCCATGTGTAGTACAAATCACATAGAAGAGTATTTATAACAGCATGAGAAATATTAACCTTCTGATGATATATGATATGTCAATATGCACAATCTCTGTGGAAGTAAAAGTCATCTAAATAATTCCATATTAAAGAGCACTATTACTAATGCAGAGGTTGCTGCTGCGAACAATTTTACATTTAAGTGCTTCATCTACAAGTGCAGTGCCTGCTGCCCTCGAAAAGCAAATTGCCTGTGTTACATTAAAAAATAGTGAGCTGGTGATATTGCCATAACATTTCCTTAACTAGATCAGCTATCTGGCAAACAACAACAACAGGTTCATTGTTACTAGGCATTCAGTCCTGGAGACCATTGAGTAGTATAGCACAAGTTCCCACTTGCTCAAAAGCATTGTCTGGTTAAATGAATTCTTCAATGTCACAGAGGAGGTTAATGAAGGTGGAAACATTCAAAAACTGCATCGTTGCCACATGTAGCAGCTTATTAACAAGTTGGAGCTTTAATCCTTTGTGTAACTGGCAGACAGTTTTTAACTAAATGCAGAAATCCTTTACAATCTGATCTTGCAGAGACAATTGTACCCACAGTAATATGAATAACTGACTACATAAGGGATATTCAAGATAAGATGGTTTTGATAATTTCTGTAAATAATGCAGACTATATGATCCAACAAATGTAAAATCCTTTGCATTTGCTGGAGACTCTTAAAAAACTACTGCAAACATATATTATTAAAATGCAACATGATTAGACTATGTTATACAATCAAAGGCCTATTAAAGAATTAATTAATTCTTTAATGCAATGAATAAAGCAAAACAATTACAGACAATATAAATACTGTAGCAGTAGCTGTTGTTCAAAAATCCACAGGTCATACAAAAATCAGTACTGAATATAGCATACTGTTTTAGTTATTTATTTACTTTTGGGGTGGGTGGGGGGTTACTTTCTTGCAGGATGCCTACATTTCATTTTTTTACCTCATTTGTCTTCTCTGTCAGCCTACTCAAAATCACTTAACTTTACAGAACAACATGCACTGAGTTTTTGCCTACAAAATTGGGTCTGGCAGTTGGATTAAGGCTCTTATCCCCTGTACCTAATGTACAGGATTTGAATATGAGCAAGTCCCATAACTAAGTGAGGTATTTTACACACACGCATGTACACACACACGCACGCATGCACGCGCATACACTCACGCATGCACGCGCACACACACACACACACACACACACACACACACACACACACACACACACACACACACACACACACCCTGTTCAGAAAGTAAAAGCAGCAGCAAATGACCATCCTGAAAAGAAAGTAAAACCTCAGCTTCCTTAGTAAAACCAATATTCCACTCTTGCAGACTCAGACAAAGCAAAACACAATACCTGCTTCACTGAAGCAATCAGACAAGCATTCTGAAAGGAAAGTAAAACCTCTGTTTCCTTAGTAAAACAAATGCTACACTCTCACAGACTTGGACAAAGCAGCACACAGTACCTGCTTTACTGAAGCATCCAAACAACTGTTCTGAAAGAAAGAAAAACCTCTGCTCCCTTATCAAATTGCACTATTGCAGACTTGGAGAAAGCAGCACAAAGCAGCTGCTTAACTGAAGCATCCAAATGAACATTCAGAACGTAAAGTAAAACCTCCACTCCCTTAATAAAATAAAACTAATGTTGTTTTCTTACACCATCTCTTCATGCACAGAGGAACTAGATGCATTACCTAACGTCTGGATAAAAGTATTAACATCTTCACATGAAGAATTAGACATGAGTAAGAACTATTTATATGGGCACCCTGAACAGATGTAAACCTGGTTAACAACAGTAAAAACAATACTCCTACTTAAGAGTGAACCTGCAAGCCATCTTAAAAACTATAGACCGATAACTTGCCTTCCGATGACATAAACTATACACTGGAATTTATGCAGACAGAGTTTGTAGTCATTTAGAAAAAAAAATTGTGGCAACAGAACAAAAGGGTAATAAAAGAAAGTTTTATGGAACAAAGGATCATTTGCTATTAAAGTCATAATGGAGAACTGTAAAAAGGGGAAGAATCTAAGTATGGCATGGATAGATTACAAAAAAAACATTTGACAGTATCCCATATTCATGGATAAAAGAGTGCATCAAAAATGTATAAGGTACACTACACTGAGTCATTACATTACTGCAACCATGAAACCACTTAACAGTTAAGCCATGATAAAGGACAAATTATTATTCTAGGGATAAAAATTCAAAGAGGGATATTCCAGGGTGACTATCTGACACACCTGCTCTTTTGTCTTGCCCTTAACCCATTAAGATGTCTACTTAACAGATTAGGTCATGTCTATAATTTGGCTCCCAGAAAATAACAAACTGTAAAGGCTTCTCATCTTTTTTGTAGGTGATTTAAAACTGTAGAGTTCATCAGATGAGGAACTCAAAGCACAACTATAAGTGGTCAAAACTTTTTCAGATGATATAAGAATGTCCACAAACCACAAAAAATCATGACAAACTAGTTAAAACAAAATGCGAACTGAAAACCAATGAGAGCGGTAGGAAACCAGGTTTAATTTAGCGATAAAACAAATGAATAACACACTTTCGGTAAAGACTGTGCTTCACCTTCATCAGAATGCAAAATACAAAATAAAAAGTCACACATCTTTTAAAAGTATCGCCAGAAAGCAATTAGAAACGTCACTTCCGAAGAAGGCGTGCTAACTACCTGGCGTTCACAAAACAAAAGTATAAATATTTTATATAATAAAAGAACATTAACAAAAGTATATTTAAAAGTTAATAACTCCTTTTCAAATGTATAAAATAAAATGGACAAATCTTCAACAGCACAAGCCTCATTAAATAGTCCTACGTATTAGCTACTTACTAAATCCAGCAGCAAAGACGTTTTATAACAGTTTAAATAAACTTCATCATCAGAAAACTACAAAAAGCCTTTAAATAGGTTAATAACAGTGTATATCTTAGAAGAGTCTTTTATCTTACTTATATACAAAAAAAATTTTTGATGTATTACCATCATCAAAAAATTAATATTGGTCAATTAAGCACGCTTCCCATCTATTTTCCATTTATATCTAGGAATTCAATATAATATGTTAAGTAATAAATATATTAAATAATATTTAATGTTTGAATTCATGTAAGTCACGTGTATTGGATATTTTAAATCCATGAAGTACTTCATATCTAGGAATTCAATATAATATGTTAAGTAATAAATATATTAAATAATATTTAATGTTTGAATTCATGTAAGTCACGTGTATTGGATATTTTAAATCCATGAAGTACTTGTAAAAAATATATAAATTTATGTTTCTAAACCTATACAAAATGAAATTTGAAATACTGTGATGTTCTTATTATGTTAAATGAAATGTATATATCTCTTATTATCTTTTAAGGGCTAGCAATTTAAGAATACATTTAATCGATATATGTTCATTAAGACCAGGGTATGCGCTTGCGGTAGTCCTAATTTGCCACATTAACTCATCTATCTCCAATGTTAACTGCCATGGTCCACCTCTTGGGTCATTTGTTCTTTGATGTAAGATGACAAATTTAAAATTGTGGTTAGGGTGCTCAAATATGTGCTTTGCTAAAGCGTTATTGATATCCTTTTTGCCAATAGCATACCTATGCTCATAAATTCTTTGCTTGATTTTTCTCTCAGTTTTGCCTATATAAAAGGCCTTACATTGTTCGCATAGTGCTGCGTAAACAACTCCTTTACACTCACAATTGTATCTTTTATTTATTTTGTATACCTTGTCATTAATGACTACTTCTTTTGTTACTAAAATTGATGAACATTGTGGGCAAGTACTGCATTTGTACATACCATTTGATGGAATAAATTGTGGTTTCGTCTTTTTTTCTAAAAGAACTTTCAAATTATAATTTCTTCTATAAATAAATTTGAGTTGCGACCCTAACTTATTAAACAATACTGACTCTTCTAAGAGATACACTGTTATTAACCTACTTTTGTAATGTTCTTTTATTATATAAAATATTTATACTTTTGTTTTGTGAACACCAGGTAGTTAACACGCCTTCTTCGGAAGTGACGTTTCTAATTGCTTTCTGGCGATACTTTTAAAAGATGTGTGACTTTTTATTTTGTATTTTGCATTCTGATGAAGATATAAGAATGTCATTTGGTCTTGATAAATATGCAAAAGCAATCTTTAAAGCAGGAAAGCTACAGCACCAAGAAAACATCAGTTTGGCACAGGAATGTGATATAAAAAACGTGAGCAAGAAGGAGTATATATATATATTTGGGAATTGCTGAAGGATCAACAATAAAACATGAACAAATGCAAATAAAAGTCAGGAAGGAATATTTTAGAAGCCTTAAATTAATGCTAAAAACAGCATTGACAGAAACAAAGTCCAAGTTATAAACCAGTTTGCTCTTCCTGCCCTAACTTACAGTTTTGGAGTGACTGATTGGCCCCAAAAGGTACTGGATAATTTGGGCAGGAAAACAAGGAGGATGCTTCATGCTAATCAAATGATTTATAAAAATTAATGCATACCAAGACTATATATTCCCCACTCTGAAGGAGGTATGGGTCTCCTCGAAACTGACTATATGTATAGGTCTGCAATATTGGGAATGCATACATATCTGCTGACCTTACAAGGCCCAAACATAGTAAAAGTTTTGAAACCTGAGGAGAATAAGTCTAAGATGACTTCCCTGCTTAGTTTAGCAGAAGCATATTCAGTGTCAAGTGGGAATGGAAATCAGTCCAGAAGTAGATAAAAATCAGGCAGCAACTGAATTTGCCAAAAAGCAAAAGAAAGAATATAAAGTGAAGGATCAGAAAAGAAGGTAAGACATGGAAAATGCATAAATATAGTTGCAAGTATAGAAAACTCTTGAAACAACCTCATGTTGATCAGGTTCAGATGCAGGAATGGTGAAAGAGAGTTGAATTTAAACCAAAAGACGAAAGGTTAATATTGGTGGCCCAAGATAGTAGACTATGTATACATTGGTTTACAAAATCCATTGAACATGTGGGAGAAACAGGCAAATGTAGGTTTTATAAAAAAGAATTGGAAACAGTTGCGCATCTTGTTTCTGGTTGTGATATATTGATGGCAGAAGAACTGTATACGGAAAGGTATAATAATGTGGCAAGACTGTTGCATTTGAGTTTGTGCAAACATTATAATACTGAAGTAGCTGAAAATCACTGGAAACATGAACCACAAAGCATCATAGAAAATGATGAAGTTTATATCACATGGGATCATCCATTACCAACAGTTAAAAAACAGATGTAAGAAAACCAGATATGATAGTCCATGAAAAGAAGACAAAAGTAGCATTGATTATTGAAATTACTACACCCAGTGACTACAGTGTCTTACATACAGAGAGACACAAATTCATAAAATACCAGTATTTGTAGGTAGAAATTAGGGCAATGTGGAAGAAAGATACTCAAACAGTTCTAGTAGTCGTAGGAGCAATGGGTCTCATAAAAAAATAATTTACAATTGTACTTGGATATGTTACTGATACATGTAACTGTACGAATTACAGAAGGAGTCATTACTGGGCACATTGTGGGAGCTGCAAAGAGCAATTCTGGCTGACATCAAAGACTGAAACAATACTAATTTCATAAACTTTAATCATAATATGACTTAGGAATGGGGTCCATCCCCATCATGGTATTAGGAACCCAAAAGAGAAAAAAGAAGTGTCAGGACATGGGGTAAACAGGAAGAATCTTTTTTTTTTTTTTTTTTTTTTTTAATTCTTAAAATGACAGTATATAGTATGCAGTCATTTTAATTTAATGTTGTGGCTGGGCCCCCCTGACAGCATTGGGCCCTAAGCACTTACCTATATCTCCTAGTAATAGATCAGGCCTTTTGTGCCAATACAGACTAGGCTAGGCTTTGGTAAATGACTGACATATTTGGTCAGTTGTGCTGCTATACCACAAAGAGGGAAGTATTTTACATTCGGATTTTATTACATATAGGAATAGGCATGTTGATTGTGGTATATTGAAGGTGTAGTAAAACATATGTTGTAGTTAGATGTAAGTGCCATTTTATGTGACAGCCAATATTACATGCATTTCTGTTTGCTGCAGCCACTGATATTCAACACAAAAGGCTGTACTTTGCAACAATGTCATTCAAATTATCAGTAGATAACTTGTTAGTGACACTGTCTTGCTGTCTGTTTTACCATTGGGTAATATGCAAAAGATCTATGTTTTTTGAAAGTTTTTCTGCAGAGGACTGCACCTCCTCATTATCAGTTGTATCCTTAGCCCTCCTGCTCACCTTATTTATATCTGGTAACCCACAACCCAACCCTTCCCTTTCTCCTAACCCTAAGCCTATATGTTATTTTACTAAAAACCCTTTCCCTAAAAGTAAAACTGTCAAGATAACACTTGATCTCAGTTTTTTTAACTGGGGTTTACTGACAGATTTTTTTAGAGGGAGCAAAGTAGGAAATATTTTTTGTGATTCATTTTTAGTGACAGGTCAGAGATTTGTGATGCTCTTTTTTTTGTTGTTGTACCATTTGTGATTGTCTCTTAAATTTTCAACCTTTCATTATAGTATCATACATCCATTTATGAGTGTTATGTGAATAATTGCTGCACACATTTTATTCTGTGCTGAAACACTGGCATTTTCCATCTGTGGTACAGTTTGTAAAATTATGTAACAGGGGAAGTTCATCAGATTGACCATTACATAATTCAAGGTTTTTGCCCTTTCTACAAATTTGTGTGACCCAGGAGTTGGTACATTTAAATTCTGGGGGTGTGGGGGAAGAGCCCCCATGTCAAGGAATATGGCTGGGCAAATTCCCCCACATAAAAGTTGTTTTTTGTTTTACTTTTGGTAATCGCAAAATGTAACCTATTGGTTTGCATTTGTGATTACTTGTTTTTCAATGATCTATTGTTGATTAGTGGTAATTATCAATGAGTTTGTCTGATGTTTTGTGTTTCAGTTAAACTCACCTGCAATTATTCTTTATAAATTCATATATATATATATATATATATATATATACACATACATATTATACTTATTTATCTCTCTTGTTGACCAGATAATAGAACTAAGGAAGGAACCTATTTTACTCACAATCCCAATCAAAAAGCAAATATATACAAAAACGTAGAATTAACCCACACAAAAATAATTAACAAATGCTGAGCACGACTGCCTAAAGCCACACAAATAATAATTTCCACTGTGAAACTGAAACAATCATAAGGCCGTTGCATACATACAGTCTATTAAAAGGCACTAGTGTGTATACAGTAAATGTCAGTATCAATAGTAGAATTAGGAACCTAAATTACTACCTCCTTCAGCAGGGATCCAACCACCTCAGATATAAGGAGGGATTACCTGCAAGGCCACTGAAGCAATGTAAAGTGGGCCACCATGCCAAAATTCTACTTCTGGAGTAAGTTTCCCAGAGAGGAAATGAGAGACAACCAATGATGACTTGGCAACAAAGCTTGACCAGTCCAGAGGGAGGTAAAGGGAGAGACTTGAGAGCATCTTCCACCATATACAGGCTACTAGAATCTAGCCTGATCCTCAGCTCCATAGAGAAAACACACAGAAGAATGTGAAGGGAAACCAGGAGGTATTAGGCCCTCATGGCTCTTAAAAAAATGCAGCTGGCATGGGGGTTGGAGCAGGAAAGAGTGGATAAGGCATCTGCAGGATCTCTCCCTTCTCCTGGAAAAAACATATAGCCAAGCAGTATGGAAGGGGTCCTTCTAGTGTGGAGGAAGATGTCGCAATACTCAGGGAAAACATATAGGAAAGATAGCAACCCTTGCTCAAAAGGTCCACTTTTGTCATATTGCGCAGTCGACAATAAATTGTCCAGGCTGTCCTCAAGGGGTTATTTTCTTATCCATGTTGTGCACTGAGGACATATAGGAATTCTTGCTGCTCTAGCCAAGGCATCCACTGCAGACTGCAGACAATGTCTAAGGTGGGATGCCACAAGCATTGCATTCATAAAGATCAGGATGAGGCCCTCTTTGATTACATCCTGGTGATGGGTCTCAAACATTGTTCTCTTGGAATCATAAAAGGAGGGACTGAAGCCTGGACAATTGAGGTGCATAGTTAATGGCTCTGAGCCCCAGCATAGCTGCTGAATATACCTTCCTGCCATATTTGTCCTTTTCTTGGACTATCTTAAGCCATTACTGGGAGGGTGGGGATTGTGACCTCTGGTCACATTGCAGGTCCATTGAAACTATATGAAAGTTATCCATGGGATGGCAAGCCCTCATTACAGTCTAGTGGGGGAGGATAGGGAAACACTTGCCCCCCAGTAGACTGCTTCAGCAGAGCAAGAGTACCAATGACCCTCTAAAGTGACAAAGACTGGGTGCTGGAAATGGATGTTTTTGTGTAGGACCAGAGAAAAGCAATGCCTAAGGCTTCACAGGTTCTTCCTAAAAATATACGCCATTCCGTTAGTAGCAGAAGGATATTTCTAAATCCAAAGCTTCATCTGTCTCATATGAAAGGGCCTCCCTATTAAAGCCCTCAGGGTAGTTCATCCCCTGCAAATGCTCTCAACCCAATTTCATGCGTACACATGGACAAGTGTAGCAATTATGAGCATGTGACAGATTTTTGTTGCTGATAGCCAAACTAGGACCCACACATGTAGGGGAACATCCTGAGCCAGGCCTGGTACTGTGTGGCAGCTAAGCTCTTTTAAGGGTCATATTCCACAAAGGTAACTGTAATTTCTATCAAGAGTTAGACAGTCATGTGGTCTTTCAAACCCAGGGCATGGATTCTGGTACAGGCTAGTCTTGTGATGACTTTTTACCAGGACTGGCCATTCCAGCCAGGTTAAGATAAAAGCCCTAGGAGAAGAAAACTCAGCCCTCAGTATGCTAGCCACATGTATGAGTAGATGATTTAAGAAGATGCTCACCACGATCAGACTGAGAGGAAATAAGATTGAGTTGATCAGGTGGGTGGGTGGGAAATATGACACCCTGAGATGCACTAATGAGGGTAGAAGCTAGGGGTTGAACTTCTGTCCAGTCTTGAAGTCCTCTGCAGAAACAGGGGCCTTGTATGGGATGCAGCCACTATTAGCAGGGATGAGCCTCACATCTGTAGCCTGGGAAATGTGGACAATATAGAACTGGCTGTAGATGACCTAGGCCACAATTGTTTCTTCCAGTGAAGTTCATACATCATTGTTCTGGCTCATTCACTAAAAACTGAGCAGTGCCTTCCCATTTATCATGGGAAGAGATACTTTTAAACATTAGTCTTAATTTGGAAACTTTCAGCACTGAAAATAAATCAAAAGAGCAAGAGTAAAGCAGGAACATTTTTACCAGCAGTAGCAAACACTGAGATACAGACTATATGTGAGCAGCAAATGAGAAATGGTGGGCACAAGGAATGATGGCAGTTATGTAGTCAGCGCATGACATCACAGCATGCATCACCATGCATGCATCACCATGCATGCACATCCTTCCCTGCGTCTATAATGTTCGTGGAAAAGATGCCAAATTCTGATTGCTGGGGAGGATAGACTACAAGACCCATTAATGAGACAGTCATAAATGTTACATGTGTTGCCTATATGGTATAAATGTCTTGCATTGTAAATCCTCTACAACTTCTGATACCAGTAAGAACAAATAACTTACTTGTGGTCTAAGAAGTAGCAAAAATAATTGGTGAAACATATACAGATTTGAAATGATACCGACTTCACTAGTTTTTATGTATTTTTATTTTATTAGTTTGTTAACCAGGTTAATGTACTGGTACTTCTGTGGACATCTTCAGCCACAACCCAGGTAACAAGGACAAAGATAAGTACACTATATACTGACATTATAGAGTAGCCAGTCGACTAGCAAGTTTCTCAAAGAAAAACACACATGGACATTGGAAGCAAAAGTAGATTCCTCATCGGCAGTGACGAGTGGTCAGGATGGAGTATCAAACCTTGGAGCTGTGAGGCTGAGATCTTACCAGTGACCAATGCACTGACCTCTGTGTTAGCACACACACTGAGGTGAAGCATATAACAATTAATGCTTTACTAGACTAATGTACTCTAAAGATCTGTGGAAAACAGGATTCGAAGGAGCAGCATCTCTGTATTTGATCCATAAGTCTACTATCAGTGGGGCAGATATCTCTGATGTTAACAGTTTCATGATGTTACTTAGTACAACTTGTGTTGATTGACATTTAGAATGAAAGTTGAGACTGAGCTCCAGGAAGGATATGGGCAGATCTATCCAGTCTAAAAGGCTTGGAAGAAGATCTGTGCAAATGTACTTTAAAATGGAAAGTAGCGCTAAAGGAAAATACTTATCAATTTGCTAAAAAATAATTAATTTCAACAATCTCACAAGAAATGAGTGCAACTAAATTAATACAGCTTAGCTGCCCTTTCAGTCATAAGTGCATCAGCAAATAGGTCATTTATTTATTTAACATTTGTTTACTGGGAAAGTCCGACTTGGAATGAAGCCAATTTCAGCGGAGGCTCAGGGAGAAATGCTCCAGATTCATGTCTTTGTAATGTGAGAGGAAACCAGAGCGTCTGGAGGAAACCCACACAGACGCAGGGAGGACATGCAGACTCTACACAGAAGGCACTCCAGCTGAGAATGGAACAAGCGAACCTCTTGCTGTGAGGCGACAGCGCAACCGCTGCACCACTGCACCATTCATATTGGTATTTGGTATACGAAGAAGAATTACAACTTTGTAATAGAATTCCAGGAATAAAATGCTGTTAGTTGGCTTTTGTTGCTTCTATATTTCCAGAAAGATAATAAAACTAATACTGAAAATGTTTTTTGGAACTTAAATCCATGTTCTGACCACCTCATTTGCCTTGCTACTGGTATTGGTATAATAACTGTTAGATTTTATTACCTAACTTAATTTATTTTGTGATGTAATTGTATTGTTTATTTCCATGTATTCCATGTGGAAAGCTAAATGCAGAATTATTTAAATATGTAGAATCACAGAGGTGCTGTGGTATCTTTAACAGGACCAGCAAAGGTTTTATAATATAGCTAGTCCAGCATTTGGAATAACAATAGTCCTTCATCAGCAGCTACAAGGAGCACACGAAGAAGGGGTCATGTTAATCCAAAGTTTGAGTAGCGGCATCGGTATTATAAAGCAGGTGTTGGTCTAATACAAATGTATCCTACAAGGACAAGAACAACACTCTTCCCTAGTCATTAAGCAGGTGAGTAAAGATTTTGACATCTGTAACACATATTGCACAGCTTGGAATGGTGATCAGTACACATTGTGCTGACCTAGCTGTTATTCAGTATATGATAAAACAGGTCTATTAATAAAACACCATTAATTGTGGATTAAGAATAGTATGCTGTATACCTCTGTACAAAAGTCCTTTATGATTCATAGAGAGTAGTAAGCAAAGGGGCAAGACTATATGTGTAGTATTGCCCCATTGTGTACATATAGTATGCTATCTACACACCTCATCTGGAAATTACCCCTCCACAAGATAATACTAGATTCACAAATAGTGTACCATTTGCATATCAGCTGGTTCCAGTGGGGTAACTTATGGGATTCCAACTTCATGTAAACAGATGACGTACTTTGTCTGAGTTCAGTGTCCCTGATGTTATGTTGTTCATTATAAAAAGCTGAGTGGTATATTAGTACTAAAAAGAAAACAAAATCCGTACCTACAGTAGAGTTTCCTCTAGTACAGGCAAACCTGCTAATATAGTTGTACACCCACACAGTGATTCTGTTGAGCCGTCACCGGTGAGAATTTAGACAGAACCAGTTCCCCTTTTAATATGTTATGGTTATGACTATATCTCCACTGTCACACTGTCATGCTTAATGAGTGAAACATTTTATGTATAACTCCTAGACATGATGGTGTAGCACAGTGCAATGGAGAAAGATTCGTAAGGTACATAGCTACATGCATACCTTAGCAAACAGACATTCTCAACTGTGTTGTATACTGCTGGCATACTACACAGCACTACCCCATGTACGAAGCACAGGACTCCATTGTACACACTAGTATATTATATACTACTGTGCTATTCAAGAGAACTGTTAGGTCTGTTGATGACTCACCTATACCCATTATACACATTATACCCATTTTTTGGATGACCTGTTTGTTATATGGAAAGGCACTAAAGCCGAACTTCAGCTTTTTCTTGAATATGTGAATAGTACAGAAGTTTTTTTGAAATTTACTTATAATTATAGTAAAACACATATTACATATCTTGATATGGATTTGACCTACAATGACATTGATAGAAAATTAAAGTCAGCCATCTATAGGAAACCCACCTTCTCCAATTCCTATTTGGAATTCAACAGTTGGCATCCTGCCCATCACAAAAAATCTATAGTTAAAGGACAGATGGTGCAGGCTGCCAGAATGGTCACAATGGATAGTGAATTCTTGGACGAATTGTCCTATATTAAACAGTTATTTCTCAAGAGAGGGTATCTTTTAGAATTGTTAAATAAAATCCAACAGGAAATTATATTTAAATGTAGATCAGGATTTTATCAACCACTGTTAGCAGATGGTTGTTGTTGCAGATGGTAAAGGATTAAAAATCAGCATGCAGTGTAAGGAAGCTGTTAATTTGAACAATTACATGACTAGTTTTATTGCTACCTTCAGTTTGGATACCCCTGATGTTGCTGAAACTGTTCTTAATAATTGGGAAATTCTAAAGAGTGACAATACTATAGGGAAGAAGGTGGGGGTAATACCTAAGGTTCTATATAAAAAGGATCGTTCACTAAAGAATATTTTGTAGAGTACTGCCCTTACTAGCATTAGGCATCAACATAGAATTAAGGGCAACTTTAAATGTAATATGTGTTCTTTTTGTTCATATATTTTAGAAACCACTGAACGGTACAGATTAAATAACACCTCCATATTTATTGATGGACATTTTAATTGTAGCAGTCAAAATGTAGTATATGTGGCTAAGTGCCAATCTTGTCCTATTTTTTTATGTAGGAAAAACATGCAGACAGTTTAAAAACAGAATAGCTGAACATCTGTTGGACATCAGACATGGCAAGCTAACTAATGCTTTAAGTAGACATATTAATTTACATAAGAACCACAAATTTAAATTTTTGGTTATTCAACAGGAAACTAAAAATTTTCAGGGGAGAATTATAGACATTCATTTAGATATATGTGAACTCAAATGGCAGCTGTGGTTGAACACAACTGAGCATCCAGGAATTAATGAAACTACTGCAATCACGTGTTTTACAATTAAATAATATTTTAGGCTGAAGTTTTTAGTGCATTTGTATATGTATTAATGTACATGTCTTTTTAATTCAGTTTGTAGCTTTAATAGTTAATTGATGTTTGTTACTTAATTAGTATCAATTATTGCTTGGTTGTTATATAATGGCTGGGTGGGTTATGTTGCAGTGTTCTGAGGAAGTCTCTATTGGTGGGAAGAAAGCACTAAACCTTAGTGAATACAAAATAGTACCCTGCAGTTGCTGTGTTGTGCTGTGCTTGTGTGGTTCTACAGTCTTTGTGGCAGTTGGTTGAGATGGATACATCAAGCTTTACATAAAGAGCTAGCTGGAGAAATATATATTTCTAACTGAATGCTTCAGATAATTCACACTGAATGACAGTTGCGTCAAACTTCCAGTATGTTTATCAGAAAACTGTGTCATAAATGTTCATGCCTTTTGGTTATTATTTCTCTCTTCACTTTGAAGTACCTATATCTTCATTTATTTATTTATTTATTTATTTATTTATTTTAGCCTGGATTATGGCTTGTATATTTATTTATTTATAAGTGCATTTAGAAATGTTTTCAAGAATATCTGCTTACTAATTGCTTCACGTTGCCTTTTTTGGGTTTTATTGTGCCATTTCTGTTGAAACACAATTTAATTTAAACATTTATTATGCTGCTTCTTTCAAGACGTATAACCATTTATATAGTATATATAGGCTCTGTGTCATGATTATGAAATTTCAGGAGTCTTAAAGATTACAGTTTGAAGTCAATGCAAATATTCTGTGGGGTAAAACCACTGCTCATGATGGGGGGTTGTTTCTGCATTCCCCTTTCTTTGAGGACACTACACTTGTATAAATGGGAAGCTCTCCATGTAATAATATCATTCAAAAATGCAGACTTTTTGCACTCAATAGTGGTTGAAAAGTGGAAACCACCATAATGGCATAATACCATTATATAAATGAAACAGCAAAGTTGTCAGTAAAAAAAATGTTTTCACTACATTCTGATTTGACTGATTTAAAAGTCATGGAGCTGTCATAGAATTAGCAAACCAGAGCTACCAGAAGAAAATAAATACTGTATAAAAATCTTTAATGCCCCAGGTGACACTTTGAAATTATAGTAGTAAAAATGTGCAGCTGATATTCCATTTGTTACTCACTTAAGAAAAATTATTAATCTAATAGTGCGCCTCACAGTTCCTGCTGTCCCTTACATGTTAGGGGTGAGAACAACAGTAATAAACTAAGAAAATCTCTAGCCTTTTTTGGGACCAAAGATGGTATTTAGTCATTGTAGGGGTGGTTCTGATTTCCAAGATAAATTCTTTTGTTTTCCTGGTGGTGCTATTATTTGGAGGAGAACCTCAATCTCAATTTCCTTTGGTCTACTGAAAGTCACAGAAGTTATTAAATTTAACCTATTGAAGCTGAAGAAATCTCAGGGGCCATTTGTGTCTTCAAAAATGTTTTACTAATTGTGACAGATGAGAACTGCTTCAAATCTAAATAAATCAGTCTCATGGTGATTATGAAACCAAGTATGTGATTTATTATTGTATAAAAGAGGAGCTTTTCTAAGCCATGGCATGTTTACTAGAGATTCATGGGGGAGGGTTATTCTCCTGTGTATTGCAATACTGAAGTTCTAGTTCAGGCTATCAATGGACCTGCTGGAGGCAGGTCCTTATGCCTCGAAAGGGATTCTCAGGAAGGAAAAATGTATTTATTTGTAAGTGCATTTATAAATGTTTTCAAGAATATCTGCTGAGAATTGGATGGTCTAGGAAAAATGTGCAGTTATGGGCCTGGAATTGGATGGTATGAGTGAAAAACAAGTTAATTTGTTATGAGCAATACATTTATCTTAACAGGAACAAGAGTTTTTCTTGTGTATTTGCTGTATATTTAGTCCTTTTTTCTTAAGCAGCAGAGAAGACTGTTATTGCACATATTTTCTGTTGGTGTATTTTAATAATCAAAAGCTGACCTACTGAAGATGACTTCACCAAGATGAGAACACTGAACCATTAGTTTATCAAACAATCACACTACCACAGTTTTTAAAAGGGTACGTATGTACTTGGCCCACATGGGGAAATTTGCCCTTTTTCCCACTGTAGTGTGATCCCAGAGTTGGTATATTTAGTTAGGGGTGTGTGCGGGGTGTAGCCCCTTGGGTGGGTTTGACTTATTGCAGTGTGTTTCCTTGTTTCGTGTTGACCGAGTGCATACTTACCCTGTTTAGAACTTCGGTAGTATGATCAATCAGTAAAGTGATGGTTCAATTCGGTGATCTGGTCTGGGTGAAGTTGTATTTGGGTAAGTCGGCTTTCGATTATTAGAAGTAGATCCATATGTGTGTGTGTGTATATATATATATATATATATATATATATATATATATATATATATATATATATATATATGTTCAAAAAAATCACTGTTCAAACCTTAAGAGTCTGTGCGTGAAACAAGAAGTAATATATACAGCAAACAACACGTACAGGCTCACCACAGAGAAAGGAGGTAAAATACCAAATAAAGTCCAGTAGCGAAACTTTCATTCCTTGAAGAACGAGTACAAGATGAGCGCTTTCACATACAAAACATATGCTTCTTCAGATCTTAAACTAAAACAAAACTTGACTGCTTTATATACACAAGCTAAGGAAGCTAAAATGATGCATCAAACAATTATGCAATTAATCAATTCACTAGAAAAATCCAATTAGTTACTAGGCAACTTGCCAAATAAAGGGTCTGCAACCAACTCACATTTCCAATAGAGAAGTGTGTCAGAAAAAAGCAGAGAAGAATCTGCAAGAAGCTGATTAAACCAAAATCTAAAAGGACAAATGATAAAATGTGGTATATATATATATAGGACTATACAGATATATATACATAGACATGACTAAAAACAAAATCAAAAACAGAATCAGAAACATAATACTCTGAAAATAAGATGACATAAGTAAAAAACATTAATAAATAAATGAAAAGTAAATAACAGAACTCTGTTACTTCCAGGATTTTAAAATAGGTTGGAGAGAGATACAGGAATTCAGACCAGGGGGGGTAATGTGCTCTCAACTGAAGAATCCAGTGAAGCTCTCTCTGTTCTAAAAAATTCATGTGGTTACCCCCTCTCTGGTTACAGTGAACTATCTGTAGGACCCTGAATGTAAACGTATGGTCAGTGTACAGAGACACATGTTTTGCCAGGGCATTAAGCTCATTTCCCCGTCTTATATCATATAAATGATTATAGATTCTATTTTTAAGCCTAGATAGTAGGCAGAACATACTCAACAGGTAGCTAGATATATCAAGCCTGACGTATCACATGTAGCATGAAACCTCGGTTTAAAAGAGTAATGTAATACTGGATGAATTAAATCTTGTTGGACCATGATATAACTGCAAAAATTGCGTCGTTTACAGGGAAAAGTTCCCAGATTATGCAGAGTATTAGTAGTTGGTTCATTATCATATCTTAAATCCGAACATAGCAGCCTTTTCAAGTTCTTATTATTCCTATATGCAAAACTAGGAGTAGGGCCCACTATGTTAGCTGTCTGATTATCAATGGTCAATACATTCCAGTTGCTACTAATAATGTTTCTAATAGCCATACTGTCATTGGTGTAAGTTGTTATGAAACGTAACCTATCTGCAGATGGTGGATAATGTACATGTGTATTAACATGTGTATGAGAGATCTTAGGTGTAATAGAAACTGGTTCTTTACCTAGTAGTTGCATCTTAATGGTTCCAACCAATCTATTGTCATAGCCTCTCTCAATGAATAATCTTTCCATTTCATCAAATTCATATAATAAACTGGAGTCATCACTGCAAATTCTAGAGAGTCTTATAAATTGGCTTTTGACTATTCCTTGGAAAACATGCCGGGGATGCATACTGTCATAAGTGAGGATAGCATTCTTCCAACATGATTTTCTATGGAGAGTAGAAAACATCTTGCCATTTCTAATAGATAAAGTTACATCCAAAAAGTTAACTTTGTCATAAGATGTTTCCATAGTAAACCTCTGGAAGTTGGTAGTACTTTCTAAATAACGTAAGAAAGAACTAAATTCATCTATAGTTCCATCCCAAATGACCAGGACATCGTCCACAAATCTCTTATAAACTAGCACCTTACTGAACAGTTCATGGGTAAAGAGAAACTGTTTTTCCCAATGGTAAACCACCAAGTTTGCATATGTATTAGCGCAGGGTGTGCCCATGGCCACACCCCACTTTTGTAAATATAACAGCCCTTTAAATGAAAATACATTATAGGACAATACCAATTCCAACAGTTGACAGATAAGAATCTCTTTATTACGACTAATACTTGGAAAACTATGTAACAGTTCTCGTATGGCCTGGATGCTCTCATCATTCGGGATAGATGTAAAAAGATTTTGGACATCTAAAGTCACCATAAGGTGCGTACCTTTACAAAATTCGATATCTAGACCGTCAAAGAAGTCCAATAGCTGATAGGTATCTTTCAATACAGTAGGCACTTCCTGTAAAAGTGGTTTGAGAGTCTTCTCAAGAAAAATGGAAATGTTTTCAGTTGCCCATCTATCTCCTGAGACAATGGGTCGTAGGGGAGGAGGATGAATACCTTTATGCATCTTAGGCAGACCCTTAATAACCGGAATCTGCGGATGTTCGCAGTAAAAATAGTCATAAGTCTCTTTGGAGATTTGTTGACACATCAACATGTCATATAATGACTCATTGATTTCCTTATATATTGATTTAAGTGTATGACTATCAATTCCTAAATAGGTATTATTATCATTAAGCATTCCCTGCATCAAGATATCATATTCATCAGTATCCAATAAAACAATTCCCCCTCCTTTATCAGCTGGTCTAATGGTAAGGGAAGATTCACTAGATAATTTCGTTAAGGAACAACTCTCTTCTCTATTCATGTTGAAGTAAGAACATTTTCTTTTACCATTATAAAAATAATCATAAAAGCTGCATTCACAAAGTTTAACAAAACAATCTACATGTGGGGGTAATGGAGGTGTAAAAGTGCTCTTACGTTTACAAAGGCTAAAATCATGTGAAGAATTGGTCTTCTCCAATTCCCTATCATGGAAATGTAGCTTCGGAGCAATAGATCGCCCAAACATTTAAATCTGTTAATATATTGTATAAAGAGCTACCTTGTGAGGGCACAAAATTAAGTCCTCTGTCCAAGAGACTGGCATCAGATGAAGTTAAAGTATGCCGAGATAAGTTAAAAAATAAATGTGTCACAGTCTCTGACGTCTTCTTTGTTGTTGGTTCTCTCCTAAGAATTTGCGTTTTCTTCGATCCCAGCTTCTCGAACGATCCCACTGGAAAGTATTCTTCCTTACTGGAAAAGGTAAAAAATTAGCCGAGTCAGTGGTGCCATATTTCTGTATAGCACCAGCAGCATTGGATCTGTGATGATTCTGGTTCGCTTCTTGATTGGGTAAAGGTGTAGATGCAGAAGCACCAGTGGCAATGGGTGGCATAATTTCTGGGGGGGGTAACAAAATCCTCAGTAGAACTACAATCAGAGGTAGCAACTTCAGTATGAAGTGGGGCTGAGATAGCCATGTCAGTAGCAGTAAGCATTATATCTGTAGGATCAGATTGTCAAGCTGGTCCTGGACCTGGGGGAAGGATGGATGTGCCTCTCGGCCAAAGACACCCCCTGTAGAGAAGTCATGATGATCCCGCTGTAGTTTCCTGCGCTTAGTTAGTTGTAATCTTTCACCATAGGCATGAACCTGTGTATAAATACCATCCAATTTATTAAGACATGATTCAAAATTGAAACGATCACGAATCTCCTTGTTTAACTTAGTTACTTGCAGTAATAAATCATTTTCTATAGGAGAGAAATGATCTATAATCAGTTGTATGTACTTAAAACTTGCATCTAGGTTAATCTTTTGCCATTTTTTCAGCAAAAGAGGGTCACTGTCTCCATAAGTAGGCATGCAGAGCACCCGCATGCCTCTAGGAACTAAACGAAAGTGCATACATGCCTCCATGTGTTTACGCTGCCAAACCAGGCATTGTAGCCTAAAAAGATCATTCTCTAACCGTTTAGTTAGGGTATTGAAATGTTCAACATTTTCAATATCATTAACTGCATGTGTCTCCGTAGGCGCTTGCAAATCCAGGCTCAATAAAGGGTTATTACATCGACTTGTAATGCTAGTCCATTTTGCATCACTAGCCCTCGGCTCCGGATTATAGTCAAGTTCCAAATTAACATTAGCCATTCCGGGTGGCAGAACAGTGAAACAAAGTGAGAATAACTGTTCAAAAAAATCACTGTTCAAACCTTAAGAGTCTGTGCGTGAAACAAGAAGTATAAAATACCAAATAAAGTCCAGTAGCGAAACTTTCATTCCTTGAAGACAGATCTTAAAACAAAACTTGACTGCTTTATAGCTAAAATGATGCATCAAACAATTATGCAATTAATCAATTCACTAGTAGGCAAGGCTTGCCAAAATAGGCTTCTGCAACCAACTCATTTCCAATAGAAGTGTGTCAGAAAAAAGCAGAGAAGAATCTGCAAGAAGCTGATTAAACCAAAATCTAAAAGCACAAATGATAAAATGTGGTATATATAGGACTATACAGATATATATACATAGACATGACTAAAAACAAAATCAAAAACAGAATCAGAAACATAATACTCTGAAAATAAGATGACATAAGTAAAAAGCATTAATAAATAAATGAAAAGTAAATAACAGAACTCTGTTACTTCCAGGATTTTAAAATAGGTTGGAGAGAGATACAGGAATTCAGACCAGGGGGGTAATGTGCTCTCAACTGAAGAATCCAGTGAAGCTCTCTCTGTTCTAAAAAATTCATGTGGTTACCCCCTCTCTGGTTACAGTGAACTATCTGTAGGACCCTGAATGTAAACGTATGGTCAGTGTATAGAGACACATGTTTTGCCAGGGCATTAAGCTCATTTCCCCGTCTTATATCATATAAATGATTATAGATTCTATTTTTAAGTTTCCTTTTCGTTAAGCCTACATAGTAGGCAGAACATACTCGACAGGTAGCTAGATATATCAAGCCTGACGTATTTATTTATTATTTACTTTTCATTTATTTATTAATGTTTTTTACTTATGTCATCTTATTTTCAGAGTATTATGTTTCTGATTCTGTTTTTGATTTTGTTTTTAGTCATGTCTATGTATATATATCTGTATAGTCCTATATATACCACATTTTATCATTTGTGCTTTTAGATTTTGGTTTAATCAGCTTCTTGCAGATTCTTCTCTGCTTTTTTCTGACACACTTCTCTATTGGAAATGTGAGTTGGTTGCAGAGCCTTTATTTGGCAAGTTGCCTAGTAACTAACTGGATTTTTCTAGTGAATTGATTAATTGCATAATTGTTTGATGCATCATTTTAGCTTCCTTAGCTTGTGTATATAAACCAGTCAAGTTTTGTTTTAGTTTAAGATCTGAAGAAGCATATGTTTTGTACATCTTGTACTCGTTCTTCAAGGAATGAAAGTTTCGCTACTGGACTTTATTTGGTATTTTGCCTCCTTTCTCTGTGGTGAGCCTGTACGTGTTGTTTGCTATATATATATATATATATATATATATATACAATTTGCATGTTCAGTCTTGATTAGGGCAAATTTTGAACTGAATAAAAGCAATATTTTCAGTTCTAGATTCAGTGACTTGAAAGTAACACTTATGGCATCAGTAGCAGGCAGAAGCAGTGGTATTATGTGCCAAATAATTATATCCCTAATGCAAAATGCAAGAGCATGCTTTGATATTTTTGCTAACATCCTACAATGGTTAGAGGTATGCTAAAATCCTAAACAAGAGAAGTGACTTGTTTTCCAATGCATTTAAAAATGTCTGTTTTCACTGCAGTATAACTCAAGATAAAAGAGTTAAAAAGAAACTTGAAGTGTTCCAGTGTTGTTTTTTTCCCCAAGAAATTGTCTGTCTACATGCTGCATTCAAAACTGTTAGTGCATGAATTGCAGCAACCTGAAAGTCAGCTGTGTGAGTCAATATTTGACTGAGGTTGGATTTATCAGATATATAGAACTGAATCTCTATTCTACTAAAGACTTTACGGAATAAAACTAAACTATAGAGAAATTAACTGAAACAGTCATTCAGAGATGGCCATCTACAGACCAGCATTCTTTGAACTTACAAGACCAAATGGCTTATTGCTAGTGTACCAAAGTATCTGAGAACTATACCATCCTTACAGAAGCTGTCAAAGGAAGATGATATAGAGCCAGACTTGGTTACTTCTGAATGCTTTGTTACAGAAGAGAAATGGAACAAAACTCCTCTTCACAATTGACTGGACATGCTTTGTATACATGGAAATTGAGGTTACAGATTATCTGGACTATGATAAACTGAAAAAAACTTTTTTCCCCTAGAGTTGTTATTTCTAAAATGCAAGCTGTTAAACCTCACAGTTGGACTTCTAATAATAGTAAGATAATAGGACTTCAAATGCAGAATCTTAAACACATTGCTAACTGTGGAAACAGCCAGAAACTAACAATAGTGTGGGAATGATATGCTTGCTTACAGTGGTTAGATTTAAAAGAGCATTTTTTTTTATTAATGTAAATAAGCGGGTATATTAAAGTGATTCGAAAGTTTTGATAAACTTGTTATAGTTGAACATGCTCTAACAAATATTACTTTATTTGAAACTAAAATTTAAATCTCTAACCCTAAACTAGTAGTTAAAAAGTCAGCATTACCTTTGTAACTCAGTGTGACTGCTGTTCTACTTACTTGTTAAAAATGCATGAAGAAAGGCCATGTAGCCAAAATTTGTATCTGTAAAGGAGAACAGTATTCCTACTAAGAATGTGCAAACGTCTAAAATACATACTGAGAAAGATATAGCCATAGAATTTGACATCAATTACGTTAAACCTTTAGAATCTGCATTCTGACACTGTACAATGACTAAATTACTGAAATATATTATAATTTGGAAGGTAGACAACAACAAAGTTTACAGGATTCAGGCAGTATGGCTATTTTAGTTAAAGGTTGCTAAGATTGCAAACTTAAACTGAATAGAAGTAGAAGGTAGAATTAATTCATGTTTACTGAGCTGAAAATGAATACTCAATTACATCATCAGAGTTTCAGACCATTTTAGATAACAATATATTCTGTAGCAGCAGTACCTAAATAAATCAATGATACTATTGGAAAAGATTTTTATTTAAATTATTGTGGAAGTTATGGAAAATGAAAGAGTCAAATGATTTGCAGCAGAAAATGGCCTTAACAAAGAAGACATCAACCAGCAGAAATTGGGGAGCTGGAGCGGAATATCACTTCTGACATATACTTAGAAATGTCAGATTAGACCGAAGGAAAAGGAGTTAGCCTAGAAGCCACAAAGGCAACTAATATATGAGTGAGGCTTATTGATTAAAATAACCCCATGAGTTGTCAGAATCTTGAAATAAGAACATACCAGAACATTCCATGTGTTGATGATAGTTAAAAAGATACAGAAGATAATAATCTAGACCTGTTTATTATGTGTTCAAGACATGGATGCCAAGAAATTCACTCAAGAGAGAAGTTCAAGAGGTGAATCTGGCATCCATGTTGAGAACCTGTAATAATAAGTTGCAATTGCAGATCTGATCATAACTCTTTTAGTGCACAGAAAATAATCTGCTTCATGTAGTAGTGGCTTACTTATTCCCTGTCTAAAGGAAGCAGTTTGCTCTGAAATACATTTTTAGTGCTACAATGTAGCAGACAGCAGGCCGAAACAGAGTTACAATAATGCCATTTCGTGTTCTGCTGCTGCTGCTGTTTACTGGTTGGCACTGCTAGCTGTTATTCCCAAATGCAATCTTAACAGTGTGTAGGGGGTGCTTAACAATTGTTAAGCACCCTATGCCTTGTTGTGATCAGGTCTCACACTAAAATAATGTCAAACCAGGATGTCATTTATTTCTTGTTGGAGCATAATCATACTGCTATATTCACTGCATCAGTGTGAGTACAAGGAATATGGAAGGAAAAATGTTAAACATTACTAAAAACAACTGGAGTAACATAAACGATCTGTTAATAAAAACATTTGGTAGAAATAACCAAAGCTATACAGAATATATCTTTAATGAGAACGAAACAACATTATAGACCAAATCCTTGCAGTAAAAACATGAATATTCCTGAGTCAAGGCCTCATTTAACTTTTTTCTTCAACAGAGCAAGATTGTCTAAAGCTGTATTTTTTTTGGGTAGTGAGTTTCAAGAAACAGGAGCACATCTGTAAAAATATGTCTCAAAAATGGCTAAGAGAAAGGTAGTTTAGTTAGTGAGAATGAATAAAAGTATGGCATGAGTATTACCCACATTTTGTTGACCAGAAATTAAAAAAACAACTCTGTTCTTTCTGTTCAGAATATTACAAAACAGCTCCACAAGCTATATTCATAAATCCTTTAATTTCATTGTGTAGTACAGCTATGTCATTTGATTGCATTGCTGTAGAGATTGATTGGCCATTGGTAAGACCTAGCAGTGGGCATCAGTATATTTTGGTCATATTAGACTATACCACAATATTTCCAGAAACAATATTTTTGTGTATATTAAGCCTGTTGCCAGTGAGTTGCTACTATTCTCTAGAGTGGGTATTCCTAAGGAGATACTTACAGAACAGGGCACACCCTTTATATGAAGGGTCATGCAACAGTTGAGCCAATGTTTTTAGATTAAGTAATTAAAACATCATGCTACCGTACACAGAGTGATTGGTTAATGCAGATGTTCAAGTCAATAAATCACTGAAATTCATGTTAAGAAAAGTAACTGAAGCAGATCATAACAATGGGATTAGTTGTTACATTCCTTGTTTGCAATGAAACAAGTGCCATAAGTCTTGATAGGGTTTATACAATTTAAACTTTTGTACAGTAAGCCTCCAAGAGGTCTACCTGATATTACTAAAGAGACCTAGGAAGAAGAGAGAACACCATTCAAATGTGTTTTAGGCAATTTCTGTAACTTACAAGACAGAGACTTGTGATGCCCCTAGTGAAGGAGAACATGTCAAAAGCACAGGGAATGCAGAAAAGACTGTATAATAGCAATGCAAATAGGACAGAATTCAAACCAGGAGACGGTGCCTTGTGCAGTGAGCAGTAACTGCATTTTAATATCGTAGCTAAGTGGAAAGGTCCATTTGAAATCCTAAAAATGGTTAAATGAGGTAGGTTATAAGATAAAACAGACTAGTAAAATAAGTCTATCTCATTAATGTGCTGATATAATGGAACAGAGCTAAATGTTTAGTAATAAGTAACATTATGGAAGGAAAAATTTAGTCATGAAAGGAATCTATTCCTATGCGTCATATAGAGGATTTTTTAAGACACAGAAGCAAGAGGTGCTGTATAGCCCAAATAATGGACTTCTGCATTGTTGAGACAGATGCATTTAGATTTGAAGTAACACTCATGTGCCTTAGCAATCAATAAAATATTTTTGAAGACACAAATAGTTTCTGAGATTTCTTCAACTTCAATAGGTTAAAATTAATAACTTCTATAACTTTCAGCTGAGTTAGCAGTCAATCTAGCTTGATGAAGGGAATCCAAAGTGAACAATAAACTAATGACTTTCTCAATCTTTAGAATGTATTACTACATCATCCAGTTAGGATTCTGCCACCAGAAAATTATAAGTGGTCCACGGAAAGCAAAAGACAGGAGTCTGTAATGGAAGAATCCATTTTTGTGAAAAATGACGTCTTTCCTTTGCCTTCTGGGGCTAGTGGAATTTGGAAATAGCTTTTGGTTAATTCCAAAAATGGATAGAAACCTAGCCTTGTCTAATTTTCCAATCAACATCCACTTAAACAAGGGATATGAATCAAATTTAGATATGCTATTTTTTTTACATATTTACATAACTGTACAGATAAATTATACTTAGACACCAATACAATGGGGTTCTTCCACTCACGTTGCAGATTTGTACTGCTTCCTTAACTGCTTGGCAATGACATTTTGGTGTTTTTTTTTTGTGGTTTCATGTTTAATCTGTTACAAGTCATGGTTTCTGTCTTGTGCAGGATTAAACTGCTTTTACCAGGCAACTCAGATGATATATTGTTATTCCAGAGTATAAATTCCTTTACTTTATGTTTCTGAGACTTTGATAATACCTTCTCTCTTTTGACTTCAGGACATATTCTGGGAACCTTAACTTTTTTCTACAAACACACTTACTATAGAAGCTTCAGTTTCTCTCAAATGATTCAAAACATTTATGTGGTGTAACTCTTCTGGTTTTCTTTCCCCTGGTTGTCTTACCTTATAATTTACATCACTTATTCTGTTCTACAATTTTACAAGATTCATGACATTTTGCAAGGCATTAATTTTCAATAGTTGGTACTAGTACAAGTGCTTACATCCTGGTTTGACTTCTCTGTGATGAGTATTACTGTTATATACTCTTTGTTGTGTCTCCTGTGAGCTCTCACTCCATATGTTCTTTTACTATAGACATTATTTTTAAAGGGGGTATTTTCCTCTTTCCAAATTTATTTTGCTATAACTAGCAAACCTTAGTGATATCTGTTATGTATGAAACTAGTTATGGTTTGGATATGTCTTTTACAGAAGGAGAAGATATAGAATCAGTTGGCCCCAGTTTCTACCATCCAAATATATAACCTTTTGCAACATTGACTTTAAGAGTGTTCCTAAGACACTTTACTACTCCAGTTGTTTGAGGACTGTATTCAGCTATCCTTAGCAGTTTTGGTTAAAAAAAATCAGACAAATTCATGCATTAATCAGGGCATGAATGGGGTGCCATCTTTAGTAAGAATTTCTCCAGGAATTCCTACCTTAGAAAAAATCAGTACCAACTCATTTACTATGACCTTTGTGTTAACTCTTCACAGAGTAGTGCTTCAGGACTTTTTTCTTTTTTGCACAGTCAGTAAGTTATACCAATGGTTATTTCTTAATTTTACAAGAGGAGCCACAAAATCAACTCCTGTTTGTTCATATTGGACATTCAGACTTCTTAAAGGTATCAAATAATTCTTGAACCATATTGGGTGCTGCTCTTTGATATTCTGGGCAAGATGAATAAAAATACTCTATTCCTTTTGTGCTATCAGACTAGAAAAACCTAGTTAAAATCCTTGCCTGTGTGTTGTCCATCCCTAAATGACTATCCAAATTGTGGCTATGTGCTTAAATCATTAAAAGCATTCTAAAAGGCCTAGAAACTAATAACTGGTTCAACATCTGTTCTATGTCATTGGTTACCTTGTACAGAAGGTTATTTCTCAGTTCAAAATATGGGTATGAAATGTAAAGTTTGTATTCCCTTTTTTCCCCATCTACTCTTGTTATATTCTCTCTCTATCTCTGTTTGGTGTATTGCCTTCTCACTGTGCCTTTTAAAATTACCATCTTTATCCAGAAGTCATCAAAGTCAGCCTTACGTTCATCAGTATAATGACATGAAGTAAGTTTGTGGCCTCATATAAGTTCAGGTACAGACTTTTTTTTTAGTTTTCTCTCCTTCAGAAATTTTCTTATTGTCCTTGCTCTTAGACACCTCCCTCTGTTTCTAACTGGCTATCTGTGGTGTAACAGAGTCCATTTAGGGTTCTCTTTTCCTTCCTTAGGATTGTAGAGTTGTGGCTTTGTTCATTGCATAATGGCTTATCTGACTCTAGTTCTTGATATGTATTTCATGTTCCTGTGCATTAATTAAAATATTAGCAAGTAAAACATTGTTATATAATTGCATGCATAATAATTGCACATTAACACTACAAATAAATAAATAAAATGGAATCCAGGAAACATGTTTTAAAAATTGTATTTAAAATGACAAGATTAAGGCAATTAGTGAAAGTGGATTTTTTCAATCATTTAGTTACTAAATGTTGTTTCATAGGTTTTGTGCCTGTCGGTAACTGTATGTGGACTGCCACTTGTTCTGTAGTGCTGTACAGAAAGTCTTTGATAGCACCTTTGTGATGCAGACTGTCAAGACTTTGACTATTTTAAGGCTCTGCATTTTGCCTGATTTATCATCCTGGCTCATAGCAGACAAATTATTTAATTATATTTTTGTGTTGTTCACAAACGTGTTTTGTATATAATGGTCCACTACTACATCTGTTTGTCTGTTTTTCCATCTCATTACTAAATTATTTATTTTATGCCTACCAGGTTATTTTATGTTTCCCTGTAGGAAAATAATTCTTATTCAAACTCTGAATAAGGCTACAAACATGATGATTCTTTACTGCATTACAATGCTATTTATTCATCACCTAATGGTTTTAAGATGTCTCTAAACTATATCTGATGTTTAACAATTTATTAGGTAATTCTAGTTAATGGTAATTTTATGCATTTTTCTCTGCTTCACATTTTTATTACTGTGTATAAAACATGAGAAAATATGCCTACAATTCATCTGAGCTATTATAGTGAAAGCATAAGGGAGATGTAGCAAAACAAACTAAAGAAAGGCAGACAAGAAGATCATGAAATGAATGACAGTTAGTTAATCTGCAATGCCTCTGTACTCTTTCTAGAACTTCAAAGTGACCTACAAGAAGAAAAAAAAACATCTCCTTAGTTTTACAGACATACATTTATTTGGATAACATAATGCATTGTGGCTTTTAACATGTAAATGGCAATCTCACAAGTAAGAACTCTCCAGGAACTTTTTCCTAAGTTTTTATTTAATAATCCTCTAGATGGTGCTGCTTGGCAATCTCTAATGCATCCCTAAATTATGTATATTTCATATTTTAATAATTATGCTTCTGGGAAACTTAAACTGATTTAAATCGATTTATTAGTGTTTGGTATTTTTTCACAGAACTGACTTTTACTGACTTTCTTACATAGTTAATTGGGTAAGAGTCACAAGACACAACCATCTGGTTTCAATGGTGATCTGGACGCTGGTGGCTGATCAGCTGAATTGTGCACTCATGGTATGCAAGTCAGTTGTAGGAATCAAATCCATGTCAGATGCTGATTGCCTTGAGACTCTAAACTATAATTCCATTTAAGGTCCATGTATGTAGATAGAATACTTTGTTATACTGCTGGGAGGAAAGTTTAAAAACGGACTTTCTATTTGAAATGAATCTTGCTTTACTGCACTACAAGGAGAGAAGCTTTGAGAAATGAAAAAAAAAAAAATAGGAGAGGAGACATTAGAGAGAAACTTGCATGCGTTGCATCTCTGTAGTAAATTAAATAATTCTTTCCTGTGGTGCGTGTGCGTATGTGTGTGTGTGTGTGTGTGTGTGTGTGTGTGTGTGTGTGTGTGTGCGTGTGTGTGTCTGTGAATTCTTTCATAATTATTTCCTGTAGTGTGTGTGTGTGTGTGTGTGTGTGTGTGTGTGTGTGTGTGTGTGTGTGTGTGTGTGTGTGAATTCTTTCATTTCATATCAAAAAGAAACAGTGATGCATAGGCTTTGTGTCTTAATTCCCAAGACCTTCACTTTCACGGATTTTATATATTATTTCTGTCATTGTCATGTTTGTGGAACCATTGAGTTGGTATATGTGTATGTGTGTGTGTATATATATATATATATATATATATATATATATATATATATATATATGTAATTCAGGTGGGGATTTGCCTCATGACCAAACATTGAACTTACCAAGTTAAACTAGAATAGAATCAAATGCTCTGACTAAAACTGAGACTTTTTCAAGGGAAACCTCAGTATTCCATAAGTGAAGCTTTATGTTTGATATGTGAATAATGTGGATGCCTGGGATTAACTGGGACAAGTATAGTGTGTAGGCAAGATATGAAGGTAGGTTGACCAAGAGGCTTGGTTTAGACTGTTAGCTTTAGTGATACTACAAAATACTACAATTTCTGCCATTTTTGTGCTGAGAAATTAACCCTACAATTATGCATTAACAATTTTTTTGCATATTCCATCCATGTGAGAAGATATTTTGTCCTTCTCAGCCCCATGTAGACACCATAACAATACTGAATCTGGGCATTGTGACCCCACTTTATTTTGCAGCTCACTCCACATCATTATTACAAGTTATATAAGCAAATATGAATTTATTCAGCAAATATAGCACACTCTAAACATTGGTTACCGAGTTTAAAATCACCTTCCCTAAACTATCTCCACTGCTTTTATTTCTGAATCTGCCTAAAATCTTGACACCATCAGCCTCCTTGGCATCAGGCATCCAGGTGACATGCATCCCATTCACCCAGGGCTTACTATATTACCAGAGGTACACCTTTCTGGTTTGCTTGACTTGGCACTAAACACCCAAACCCCAGTCTGTCAGTTTAAATATCACTGTGTTACCAAGATGTCCTTTAGAGATGAATCCCAGACTGGCCAGTCCCCAATGTGATGGAATAAATGCAGAGGGGAACACTCGCCCTTCATTTGTCTTAAACTGAGGGGAAGGGTATGTTGTTTCTCTGCCTGTCCTGATGAATCTGACTGTTCCCACCCCCTTTCTGCCTGCCTCCTCCTTCTCTTTTCATCTTTTCCTTCTGGATTTCTGGGTCAGACAAGCTGTTTCACCCCAAAATACATCTTGTCCTTCCCAGACTCCTGAAGGCACAAAAACTACATTAAATTTGGACAACATGATCCTCTTTTATTTTGTAGCTCACCATACATTATTACAAGTTATATTAACACATTCAAATGTATTCACCAGTTCAGTGCACTCTAAACATTGGGTACTATGTCTACAGTCTCCCTTCTTAATCTCTCTTTTAAAACCATCCCCACTGCTTGCTATTTCCAAACTTGCCTGGAACAGAGACCAATGACCTCTTCAGTGACAGACAACCAAGTAAAGTGCATTCTGTTCACCCTGGGCTTACTACCTCATCAAAACTACCCTTTCTGATTTGTTTATCTTGGCATTAAACTCCTTACCCAAAGCACAGTGACGTGTCTACTGTCATGTTACCTGGATGCCCCCTCATGCTTGTTCCAGGCCTGGCCAGCCCCCAATGTGTTTGAGTAAATACAGTGAAAGACAAGGTGAAGAAAGGTGGATGGAATCACCCTGCCTGTCATGGCTACCTTTCCCCAATCCTTGTACACCAAGATCCAAAGCTCAGCCTGCATGCACAAATTCTGAAGCAAAAGTGTTATCCCAAAGTTAGAGAGATCCAGACCAATGGTGGAGAGGTGTTCCCTATCTGATCTGAACCATACTGGGTCCCTATATGCAAGTCCTCATGCCTGTGGACTAGTAGGCCTGACCTCAGTGCTATTTTTGAAAACTTTCTGATTGAAGTATGTATTTCCTAGTTTTTTCAATGGCTTTAGAATGAATCACCTGATGCCATACTAAACATTCTAGAATTTTGAACCAGATAACCCATCCTTCTCCATATGCGCTTTTGACCTTTAACATATCCCTCAATATGACAAATGTCTTCCTTTTGGGATTAGGCCCAAGTCCTTTCTCCATAGATGAATCAATACCACCCTAGATTCCCCCAGCTCCTGCCACAACTGGATAGTTGTTGTCAGCAGCTGATCCCAGCACATTCCTCACTGTCCTTACCACTGGACCTTCCATCTCTTTGCTTCCAGACTGAATTTTGCACCTCCTGACTGGAACTGTGCTCTCTTAGCCACCCAATGCACATGGAAGTTCCCGATGACAAAGACCTGTTGGATGCTTTTGGTGAAAAGAAAACATATGGTATTTATTACTTTATTCAACACCATTTTTTATAAAGTTTGACAGAACCATAATCCTTTTTTTACATCAACATTTTTTGAGCAAATCCAACATTCTTTCTTTTTGGTGCATACACCACTTCTATTGTGTTTTAACTTGTGCACCAGAATGCTCATAACCGATATCCTAATGAATACACAGCCTGTGGATTCTTAGGAGTATACATGCCTAAAAACAGTCCCACCATAAAACGTTTTGGAAACATGCATACCCAGCCTCCTCCTCTTCTGTAATGCCACCTGGCAGTGGAATTCCTACAGTCAAACACCGCATTCCAGCATCAACCAATGGTTGTCCTCTTGTAACCTTTTGTGGTGAGAAGAGCCTCTTTTTATTGTCCAGCATTTTCTCTACTTTTTTTTACCCAAGTCAACACCCTATTGACCAGTGACAACCACTTCACCATTACACCTAACTCTGTCAGTAATACCACAGGAACATAAGTAGGAGTATTACTCAGTGAGCTGTATCCACTCTGTATCACCTGCTTGCTGTTTGATAGATAAATCTTCAAACAATAAACAATTGCACATTAATCTTACATATAGGGCTGTCTTTCAAGTTTGATATAACCATAGTTCTCCAACTGTCTCCTCCCAAATCAGAGACATCTCCAAAATCATGAGGAACAGTCACTTATACAAATTAAGACCACTGTAATCTAGTGAAGGTGATGGAATAAACTTCTGTGAATTAACATGCATTTTTTGAAGCACAGGAACTGTATAAATTTAATTATTGCCATTATTTATTAAGTGTAATTCATCCTTTTTCTCTCAAACTATCAGTTTTATGAAGGATTATGAGGAACTATACAGCTTTTAATCCAGAATTAGGGCAGTCCCAGAAGATCAGGGACAGTTGAGTGTTTTTTGCATCTTATAAATATGTTTATATGTATTTCTTGACCTGTATGTCCCATATTACATTGCCACATCTTCCAAACAGCATCTGCATTAAATGCCATACCTCCCTACATATTCATCCTATTACATTTCTCCTAAAGCATTCTGAAAATGATGTGTTAATTACACCCCTCCTGTCTCTGGCTGCCTGCAACAACACTGAGCTAGCCCCAAGGCCACACTCTTGGCAATTCATATGCCCACACTCACCAACATTTGAATCGACCAATGTCCCTGTACTTAACAGGTATCACTGATTCCTAACAGAGTCACCCATTTTAAATGTTTCCATTCAACTGTAATCACACACTTATTTTTTTTAAATGAAAAAGAAGAAGAAAATGCTCCTTTGGGCATGAAACCCCTTTGACTTCCATTACTGCTGTCACCAAGGCTCAGACCAGGGAATAAAATCAGGCCTGAGTTCCTTTAGAATCCTCTTTTTATTTTTCATTCCACAACTGTTGCTGCTGCCTCCCTTTGCTCAACCCCCCATTAACTCTCCCCAGCATAATTGTGGTTGCTTATCACTTTGCTGGGGGTAAGTGAATGGCCAGACTGACCTCCTTAGCCACTCATTGACCTGTTATGCCTGCATCTACCCCCATTCTGTCTGTCTCCACATATCCATCGTTTCCTTCTGGGTTTCAAGGTCAAACAAGCTATTTTCTGCTTGAAAATTCCACATATGGCAGACACATTGCAAGCATTCCAAAATATATATTTTTACAGTGGTATTTTATGGAACTGACTTGATGCTTTGGAGCTGATTTGTTCAAGCAAGTCAAAAAAAAAGTAACAGCAATACACCCAAAAGTTATATTGTGTGTAAAACATGCAATATTGCTCTTAAGATTCAACATTAAGTATTTTTTTCTGTAATACATCAGTGCATATGGAAACATATATTGTTGTTAGTAAAGAAACTTCAAATAACGGATAAACAGGATAGTATAGTATATAATTAAATTTTGGATGTATTGTGATATAGATAAGTCTGCACATGCAGACATGCAGGGTATATATAAAATAGAAGAAAATGTTCAGTGTTTCAGTGTTCAAGCTACAAACAAGCTTCAAAGGTCATCCTACTTAAGGCAGAGTATTTCTGTTGTTTTATGTACATTCTTAAATATTCAGTTTATGCTATACTTTCTCCTTAGAAATGCAAATACTATGTATTTGTGGAAGAAGATCAAATGGTCTGTATCCCTGTTAGCTTGCAAACCTTTCAAGATTTGTCTGATTCGGAGACCTAGCAATGCTGTATAGAACAACCACTGTGCACTGTATTCAATAAGGTTCAGAGCACCATGTGCAGATGTGGTATTTTTGAGGGGAGTGCATGAAAGTGTACTCCACAGCACACTGTTCATTTAGTAGGATTTTGCAGTACAAGATTCATATACATCCAGAATATGCAAGTGCTGTGCAAGGCAGTGATCCAAAGGCATTAGTATTTGTGGCATTCACGTAGTGAACAGCTATGCATTTCTTTGATAAGATTATGTGCAGGGAAACAGAGCTACTTCACTATGCACAGATAGTTGATGTAGGTAATTTATTGTGTGTATGAATGAGAATGTATATGTATGTACATGTCTGTGATGCAGTCTGTGTGTGAGTACTAGAGCTGCATATGAGCGGCTCCGGGAGTGTCTATGAGTGAATGGCTAGAGTGTGTGTGTGTGTGTGTGTGTGTGTGTGTGTGTGTGTATATTAATAATACTAGCATTATTAGTATCTGTGCTGCAAAGTAACATGAGTATACATGGTACACTGCACACTTGCTCCATCTGCACTGGAGAGTGATTTATACTCTTGCAGATTCCATGGTAATGAGATGTTGCTCCTTTGGGAATGTGTATAACTAAGAATTATTAATTGGCATAGAATACAACTCAGCGCATTGATTTTGGGTGAGCTATACTGCAGAGTAATTTAATGTGGATTCTGTTCTTCATAAGCCTGTTTTAGAAAATTTATTTTTGTCGTGCTTATTAAATTAAATGACAGATTTGCTGAATGCTGCATCTTTTTTGTATGTCTGTTTGTGAAACTGTCATTCAGTTTATGTGAGAGTTTAATTTCATACTGCTTGGTGTGTTTTTTAAAGTTTTATAACTTAATGAATTGTCACTACAGTTCTGTTTTGAATTTATGTTCTCATTTTGTGACTAATGCAGTAGACCTTTTTTGATGTATGTGGCCTTTGGTCTTTCTCCACTGTTGTGCAACCTTGGAGTTAAGATATTTAAATAAGTAGGATTTGAGGGATTTAGGAGAGCATGACCCCTGAAAAAACACGGTTGAAAAATGTTAGAAGATATTAAAATAAAACTCCACCCTCTCCTAGAGTTTAACTCAATCCTTAGATAGCTTTTCTCACACTGATATGGTTCTAGTGTTATGTAGGTACCAGAAACCTGATTGTACTGTATAAAACTTTGATTCCTTGCCTTGGAATCAAAGGAAGGGAAAGCCCACCTACTCTTTCTAAAGCTTAGCTTCTTGCATACTTTGCAGATGAATTTGTCTCCAACTGCATGACATACTTCAGACACAGAGAAATCTGTAGTTTACCCTGTGAGGTACTGCTATAAAAAAGACAGAAAGCTGTGAGACTATTTTCCGCTATCTTTATTGCACAGAGGAGGAGAACTGACTCACAGCTGCTTCCGATGTAGCCATGCCTTTCATAGCAAAACAAAGTAATTAGATCAGTGGGGATTTAAAGGCAGTTGTCACCTCTTCTGACAAATTTAAATAAGCAGTATCAGAGTGTTGAAATGCTAGGCTTTAAATGCTGGTTATTTGTACATCTTTATATAGTAAGATAAATTAAATGTAATATCAAAAATTTCTGCGATATTTAAAGAAAAGCCAGAAAATATTTTTTAGTAAAGTATCAACACATTTACCATTTTCAATACCCCCCAAAACAGGACAGAACTGCTCAAATCAGGACTACTCTACAGAAGGAAAGACAGGTGGCAGCCTTATTAACTAGGTGCACTGATACTATTGTTTCTAAAAACATGTTTTATGATTTTTTGTGACATCCATCAGGAGGACGTGTATATCTGGTAAAGTTTAATGGTAAGAGACACCCACTGACTTTGAGTCAGTCCTTACACATTGCATTCTACTCCCCTTAACAGTAGAATCTGTTAGCTGTACATGTTAAAGCAAGGATCATTTACTGCAGTAAGTGGTTCCATACCTTAGAATGAGAGTGTGGGAGAGGGTCTGTCAGTTCCTTTAGAACGACAAAAGAATCCCTTTACAAAAGCCTGCTATTTACCTACTTTCTTTTGATGGAAGTAGCTAATAGCGATTTATAACATAAAACAAGCTCTGACAGGCACATAAATGATGCTCACTCAAGGGACTATAGAAGCAGTTCTGATACAGAAGGTGTGTTAGATGACAGTGCTTCACACTCCTACCATTCTGCCTTAATGGCATAAGAAAACAACACCACTTCCTTATGTCTAGCATGACTCATATAATGTGGACTTGAAATGCATTCTGGGAAAATGGAGGGAAAGTAAGAAAACAAGATCAAGTTAGCCTGGCAGGCCCCATCAATTATCATTTTGTGGGAAACCTATTAAAGTTGTAAAATTAGCACTTGGAGTGATTTTGAAGCATTTAAATAGCCCAGACACAGATACAATGAAAAAAAAACATTTTTTGAGTTCTAAGGTGGAATTTTCCTTTAAGTTATGTAGAGATAAAATGCATCTGAGTACTTTAAGGGAAGCAGACTGAAACTTTTTTATTTTGTAACTCACGGAATATTAAGAGATGCTTGCAGACTGAAATTGACTTATTTTTTCTGACTCATTGATGGAATCTGGTTTTCTGATCACTACACCATTTTGGTGTTTTGGGTTTATCCTACTGTGAATCAAGTAGGGAAGGGCATTTCACACCTGGCAGTGCACTGGACTTGAGAGGCCCATTGGAAGAAATTGTATGAGATATTTTTTATAATCTGTGTACTGTCTGTTTGATTAGCTTTAAATCTAAATACCAGTGGGATTATTTAAATGTACACAGTAAACTCAGACATTTGGCATGCCAACAATTTTCTTGTCTCCTGACTGAATATGGTGGTCTAGTAGAAGACAGGAATAGCTAATGTCTTTGGGAGGGGCATGCAATGTATATGCAGATATATGAAAGATACATTGCATAAACAAAGGCATTTCTTTCCAGCTTGGAAAGAAGTTACTCATTTGCTTATAAAAAATGAAATGAGAATGTGATGGAATTTTAAGAGTTACTGCAGGGTTTAACAGATGTATCCTTAATATATGACCTTTGCTGTCTGATTATGTGCCTCATTTGTATAGAAGTGGTTGCAGTTGTACTTTCTGACAACTTCCTACAACTGCTGCCGAGCAGTATCTGGACTTGGAATCTGCCATTACTGGACAGGATATTAAGCTTAGTGAATGGAGATAGTTTCCCCGGTGTAGATGGTTTGGGATATACCTTTTAACTGGACAAGGATCATGGTCAGAAACTGATATTTTTCTGTGTTCTGAATGAATGGATTGAGGTTGTTGTTGTGGATGAAAGGGCAACAAAATCTGTTATGGAATTTATTTTTAGAAGTGTGAGAAGACTAATATAGGGAACTCATGGTCTATGGAAATCCTACCAGAAAATCTTTGGCAAGATATTAGTATTGGCACTTACACGTTTGTCTTCCCATGTTAATAAGAGATGTGGTGTATGGCCTTCCAGGATGACTGGTTCAAGAGGTGTTACTTCTCATCAAAGAAATTCTTCATGTCCTTACATAGGGGCACAACACTGCTAAATTGGTGTCTTGTGATATACATAAACCTTATAATAGCTTACTTCACTCATATAGTTAGGATATTTTACAGGCTTATGGGTTTGTGAAATTAATTGTGATGGATCACTTCAGTATACGGTTACTGGTTGGACTTCAGATAAGATCAGGATGGGGTGAGGTGTGTAACATGGGTGCGCTTGAGTGGTTATATTTTTGTGTAGATATGAATATGGTAAAGTTAATATCTGGTATGGAATTCTGGCATGCTCTTTGCTTTATTTTCCTGATAATTCTTTTTTGTCTCTTTTTGATAAATGCAGATGATGTTTTGATAGCTAGAGATGCATCCAGGATGTGTGTGTGTGTGTGTGTGTGTGTGTGTGTGTGTGTGTGTGTGTGTGTGTGTGTGTGTGTGTGTGGTGGTGGTGGGGGCACTTCATGTTCTAGAGATGTATTTAAATCACATGGGTTTTGCGTTAATAAAAATAACTGTAAGTGCTTGGGAGTAATAAGAGGCATATCATTTTACTGATGAGGCAACTAAAATTCTTGGCATTATTTTCAGACTGAGTTTTTTGAACAGCGGGCAGAATTGTAGCAATTAGTGCAAAAAGCAGTTGTGCCGTGGAAGATATTCAAGTTGTCTTTCCAAAAGAAGGATTACCTCATTCTTTTAATTTCTCCAATTTCTCCAAGTCTTTTGGGTTTCTAATACCATGACGGGAATGGACCCCATTAAAGTTCATGAAATTAGAGTTGTTTCAATCTTTGATGTCAGCCAAAAGTACTCTTTGCAGCACCTGGAATGTGCCCAGTAATGACTCCTTATGCAATTCATATAAAGTTACATATATTGGTAACATATCTAAATACAATTGTAGATTCTTTTTTATAAGAACTGTTGGTCCTACTACTATTGGAACTGTCTGGGTATCTTTCTTCTACATTGCTCTTGTTTCTGCCTGCAAATCCTGATGTGTTATGACTTTGTGTCACTCTGTGCACAAGAAACTGTAGTCACTGGGCATAGCAATTTCAGTGATAAATGCTACTTTTGTCTTCTTTTCACATACCACTATATCTGTTTTTCTCACGTCTATCCTTTGAAATGTTGGTAATGGATGATCCCATGTAATGTAGGCTTCATCATTTTCTATGATGCTTTGTGGCTCATGTTTCCACTGTTTTTCAGCCACTTCAGTACCATAATGTTTGCACAATCCTGAGTGCAACAGTCTTGCCACATTATTATGCCTTTCAGTATACAGTTATTCTGCCATTAGTATGTCACAACCAGCAACAAGGTGTGTGACTGTTTTCATTTCTGTTTTACAAAACCTACATTTGTCTGTTTCTCCCACATGTTCAATGGACTTTGTAAACGAACATGTAAGAAGCCCACTATCCTGGGCCACCAATATTAACCTTTCATTATTTGGTTTGAATTCACCTTTCCTTAACCATTCCTGCAGTCGATCCTGATCAACATGAGGTTCTTCTAGGAGTTTTCTATACTTGCAACTATATTTATGCATTTTCCACATTTCTTGCCTTCTCATTTGATCCTTCAGTTTATATTATTTCTTTTGTTTATTGGAACATTCATTTGCTGCCTGATTTTTATCTATTTCTGGTTTGATTTCCATTCCCGCTTGATGCCAATATTCTTCTGCTAAACTAAGAAGTGAAGTAATTTTAGATTTATTCTCCTCATGTTTCATAACTTTCACTATGTTGTGGGTCTTGTGAAGTCAGCAGGTATGTATGCAGTCCTATGATTGCAGATCTATACATGTAATCAATTTCAAGGAGGCCCATACCTCCTTCAGAACGGGGAATATATAATCTTGGTATGCACTGATTTTTATAAATCATTTGGTGAGCATAAAGCATCCTTCTTGTTTTCCTATCTAATCTATACAACACCTTCTGGGGCCAGTCTATCATTCTAAAACTGTAAGTTAAGACAGGGAGAGCAAATTGGTTTATAGCTTGGATTTTGTTCCTAGATCTCAACACTGTTTTCAGAATTAATTTAAGTCTTCTGAAATATTCCTAAGTTTTATTCAAATTTGTTCATATTTTATTGTTGATCCTTCATCAATTCCAAATATTTATACACTCCCTGTTGCTCAAGTTCTTTTATGTCACATTCTTGTCCCAAACAGGTGTTTTCTTGGTGCTGCAGTTTTCCTGCTTTAAAGATTGCTTTTGCTCATTTATCAAGACCAATTGACATTCTTATATCATCTGAAAAAGTTTTGACTACTTGCAGTTGTGCTTTCCGTTCCTCATCTGATGAGCTATACAGTTTTAAATCATCGACAAAGAGAAGATGAGAAGACTTTACACTTTGCTGTTTTCTAGGAGACAAATTATAGCCATAATCTGTTAAGCAGGCAGCTTGTGAGTTAAGGGCAAGGCAAAAGAACAACAGTGACAGAGAGTCAACCTGGAAAATCCCCCTTTGGATTTTCATCCCTGGAATAATAATTTCTCCTTTATCATGGCTTAACTGCAAAGTGGTTTGCCACTGTTTCATGGCTGCTGTAATGTAATCAATCAGTGTAGGGTGTATCTTATACATTTTTAAGTACTCTTTTATCCATGATTGTGGGATACTGTCAAGTTGTCTTTCCAAAAGAAGGATTACCTCATTTTTTTTTAATTTCTCCAAGTCTTTTGGGTTTCTAATACCATGATGGGAATGGACCCCATTCCTAAATCAAAACACGATTAAAGTTCATGAAATTACAATTGCTTCAGTCTTTGATGTCAGCCAGAAGTGCTCTTTGCAGCACCCGCAATATGCCCAGTAATGACTCCCTCTGCAATTCTTATGGGGTTACATGTATTGGTAACATGTCTAAATACGACTGTAAATTCTTTTTTATAAGACCCGTTGCTCCTACTACTACTATTGGAACTGTCTGAGTATCTTTCTTCCACATTGCTCTCGTTTCTGCCTGCAAATCCTGATATTTTATGACTTTATGTCTCTCTCTACGCAAGATGCTGTAGCCACTGGGTGTGGCAATTTCAAAGATCAATGCTACTTTTGTCTTCTTTTCATGGACCACTATATCTGGTTTTCTAGCATCTATCTTTTGAATTGTTGGTGATGGGTGATCCCATGTGATGTAGACTTCATCATTTTCTATGATGCTTTGTGACTCATGTTTCCAGTATTTATCAGCCACTTAAATATCATAATGTTTGCACAATCCCCAGTACAATACTCTTGCCATGTTATTATGCCTTTCAGTATACAGTCCTTCTGCCATTAGTATGTCACAACCAGCAATGAGGTGTGCAAATGTTTCCAATTCAGTTTTACAAAACCTGTCTGTTTCTCCCACATGTTCAATGGACTTTGTAAACCAGTGTGTACGTAGCCCACTATCTTGGGCTACCAATATTAACCTTCCATCTCTTGGTTTGAATTCACCTCTCCTCAACCATTCCTGCTTTTGTTCTTGATCAACATGAGGTTCTTCCGGAAGGTTCTATACTTGCAACTATGTTTATGCATTTTCTAAATTTCTTTCCTTCTCATCTGGTCCTTCACCTTATATTTTTTATTTTGTTTTTTGGCAAATTCAGTTGCTGCCTGATTTTTATCTACTTCTGGTTTGATTTCCATTCCTGCTTGATGCCAATATGCTTCTGCTAGATTAAGCAGGGAAGTCATCTTAGATTTATTCTCCTCATGTTTCAAAACTTTCACTATGTTTGGGTCTTGTGATGTCAGCAGATATGTGTGAAGTCCCACAACTGCAGATCTATACATATAATTAGTTTCAAGGAGGCCCATCCTTCCTTTGAAACAAGGAATGTATAATCGTTTGGTGAGCATGAAGCATCTTTCTTGTTTTCCTGCCTAATTTTTTCCAACATGTTTTGGGGCCAGTCAGTCACTCCAAAAGTGTAAGTTAGGACAGGAAGAGCAAATCGGTTTATAGCTTGAATTTTGTTCCTAGATGTCAATGCTGTTTTCAGGATTAATTTAAGTATTTTAAAGTATTCCTTACTAAGTTTTATTTGCATTTGTTTATGTTTTCTTATTGATCCTTCATCAATTCTTAAATATTTATACACTCCCTCTTGCTCTCATGTTCTTTTATATTACATTCTTGTCCCAAACTGATGTTTTCAGGTCTATATTAAATCAGCGAACGCTGATTTATTGACCCTTTAAAAGTGAAAGCTTGAAATCCCAAAGACACGGAACAGTGATTTTTTTTCCCAGGGGAAAAAAATCGCTGGGCTGTTTTTGGGACTTTGCCATTTCTTCCACTGTGGTGCGATCTTGGAAGTGGTATATTTAAGTAGAGAGGTGTGGGGTGTACAGCCCCCCACTTCATTTAGTGTTTTGAAGTTTTTTTTTTATTTTGAGGAACAGCGATTTTTTTCCCTGGGAAAAAATTGCTGTTCAGTGTCTTCGGGATTTCATGTTTTCGCTTTGAAAGGGTAGATAAATCAGTGTTCGCTATTTTAAGCATTCACTGATTTAATATAGACCCATGTTTTCTTGGTGCTGCAGTTTTCCTGCTTTAAGGGTTGCTTTTGCACATTTATTAAGAGCAAATGACATTCTTATATCATCTGTAAAAGTTCTGACAACTTGCAGTTTTGCTTTCAGTTCCTAATCTGATGAGCTGTACAGTTTTAAATCATCAACAAAGAGAAGATAAGAAGTCTTTACACTTAGTTGTTTTCTAGAAACCAAGTTATAACCATGGCCTAAGCTGTTAAGTAGACAGCTTAATGGGTTAAGGGCAAGACAGAATAACAGCAGTGACAGAGAGTCACCCTGGAATATCACCCTTTGAATTTTTATCCCTGGAATAATTTGTCCTCTATCATGGCTTAATTGCAAAGTGGTCTGCCACTATTTCATGGTCACTGTAATGTAGTCGATCAGTGTAGGGTGTATGTTATACATTTTTAAGCACTCTTTAACCACAAATGTGGGATACTATCAAATGCTTTTTTATAGTCAATCCATGCCATACTTAGAGTCTTCCCCTTTTTACAGTTCTCCACTATGACTTTATTTAATAACAAATGATCCTTTGTTCCATATGACTTTCTTTTACTGCCTTTTTATTCTATTCCCATAATTGAGTTTTCTTCGAAATGACTATAAACTCTGTCGGCATCCATTTCCATGTATAGTTTATACAGTGTTGGAAGGCAGGTTATCGGTCTATAGTATTTTAGGGTAGTTTACAGGTTCACTGTTAAGTAGGTGCATTGTTTTTCCTGTTGTTAGTCAGGTTGGTGTCTGCTCGGGGGGCACATATAAATAGTTTTTACCTATAGCTAAATCTTCGGGCAAAGATGTTAATACTTTTAACCAGAAGTTAGGTATTGCATCTAGGCCTGGGGTTTTCCAACTGGAGGCTTTTCTTAACTTTGTTTCAATCTCTCTGGCCATTACTTCATCCCATTGCATATCCCATACCTTTAAACTTCTTATTCTTTCTTTTACTTCTTCTGTCCATTTAGCATCTTTATTATATTCATTGGTTCATAGGTTGGTACTAGGCTATCGGCCCTAAGGTCTATGCAAGCCTAGCCATAACAATTCCCTGGATATTTCTTCCCACAATATTTACTTCTCCAGGTCCCTGTCTAGCAGGGCAACTGACATGATCCCTGGGGTGAATTTCCTATCTCCCATCCAATCATCAAGGTTCCTTTTGAAGAGGGCCAAAGAGGCACTCTGCTTGATATGTATGGGCAGTCTATTCCAGAGTATGGAGAGTCTCTGGGTCAGGAACCTATCCCTCCAGCATGTTTTATTCATTGTGATGACAAGGTTTAGATCCCTGGAGCATGTGGCTCTGAGGGATTGGGATTTCTTTAAGTGGAGAATGTCCAACAGCTCAGGGTTTGACATGGCTTTGTATGTTAAGCAGAGATTGCCTCTGAGTAGACGATATGCCACAGAGTATAGCTGGAGTTTTTTTAGATGGTCAGTATATGGCATCTGCTTTAGGCCTGTGATTCTTTTAGTGAGGTATTTCTGTGGCCTTTCAAGCTGTTGCAGATGTGTTGTGAGGTACATACCAAATGGGGCATTATAATCTATAATGGGTCTAATGAGGGATGAGTACAGTGGGACAATGACCTCCTTTTTTCTGGATGAAAAGCCCTTAGTGATGAGGTGTGCCACATAGAAGGATTTCCTGACTGTTGTGGCAATGTGGTTATCGAAAGTGAGACCACTGTCCACCTGTGTCCCTAAGTCTCTCATCACACTTTCGATGTTTAGTGTCCTGCCACCTATGTGGTAATTCATGGGTACATGTTTTTTTCCACAGGGAATAACTATACATTTCTTGGCATTAAGCTTGAGCCCATGGCTCTGGCACCAGGCATCTGTTTCTGTAAGGCCCTTTTGTAGAATATCCACATCATTTGGAGATTAAATAATGGCTCCCAGTTTGCAGTCATCTGCAAACTTTGTTAGCCAGAGTCCCTTAGTGTTGGCCTGTACTTCAGAGAAGTAGATGCCAAACAAGAGTCGTCCCAGGACTGAACCCTGAGGTACTCCACTTGTCACTTGTCTGGAGCTGGATTTGGAGTCGGCTACTTTTACTGTCTGGGTTCTGTCAGTGAGCCAGTTAGCAACCCATCGAGTGACGTAGGGATTTATGCCCAGCTTAGTAAGTTTATCTATGATTCCAGAGTGGGGGATGGTGTCAAAGGCCTTGGTGAGGTCCAGATAGGCTGTGTGGACAGCCTTACCCTCGTCCACAGCTCTGGAGACTGATTCAAAAAAGTCAATCAGATTCAGGAGACAAGATCGGCCCTTCACAAACCCAAACTGGGTGGGGTCTAGTGTTTGAAGGTTGCCAATGTCTTTGTTTATAAGTTCCATGATAATGCGTTCCATGCTCTTGCAAATCAGGCTTGTCAGACTGATGGGATAGTAGTTCCTGGGATCCAAGGTGGATCCTCCCTTGTGGAGCGGGATAACTGTAGCTGTGCGCCACTCAGTGGGCACGAAGCCTGAGGTGAGGCTATGATTAAACATCACACTTAGGTGAGGTGCCAGTTCATTTTGTAGTTCATGTAGTACACAGCCTGGGATGTCATCTGGTCCCATGGATGCTGTATTCTTAGCTTTGGAGAGTGTGGTTTCTACCTGTGTGGCCATGATTATCAGAATTTGGCAATCTTTTGGTATTGAGATGGGCCCTTTAGGGGGTGAGAGTGGGGTGAAGTTGGCACTAAATTGATCTGCCAGGATATTGGCAATATCCTTGGGATCAGTATATTTAATGCCATTCTGTTGTAACTCAGAGCAGATCTGAGCATTGCCATTTAGATTCTTGACATAACTATAGAATGCCTTGTGGTTGTCTTTGGAATCTTTGGCAATTTTATTTTCGTAACTAGCTTTTGAGGATTTTATGAGGGATCTCAGCTTCTTACTGAGGCTGGTGAAGGAGTTTTTTGCATCCTGGGATTTTCCTCTTTTTTGCAACAGTTTCTTCCTTCTGTTGTATAGTTTGTTTATAGCAGGGGACCACCAGATTGGCTTCTTTTTTTGGAGAAGAGCATCTTGGTTCTATTTGGGATGGCACGATTTATGCATGAGTGGATGTGCTCGTACAGTGCCTTAATGTAGGATTCTGCAGTCGAAATTCCAGATCCCGTCTGCGTGGGTGTTGCGAAGTTTGTCACTTCTGACTTCAGTAGCTTGAAGTTGGCTTTGGAGAAGTGTTTTAAGGAGGTTCCCTTACTGGGGGGTGGGGGTGGGATGTGGATGTCAAGGGTGATTTGCTTATGGTCAGACCTGACCAATGAGGGGGTGACCACTGCTGTGGATCATTTATCTCCCATGTTGGTAATGACCAGGTCTAGGATATTGGAGCCCCTGGTGGGACAATGGATTAGTTGATCCAGGGCATTGGAATTTATGAATTCCAAGAACCATTGGGAAAAGGAGATGGTACCTGAGTAGTTTTCCCAATTAATGGCAGGGTAGTTGAAATCTCCCAGTATTAGGGTGTTTGGTTGTAACTTAATATTTTCCAGTATGTTTAGAAAGGTGTAATGAGAATCTTGGGGCATGGATGGGATTCTGTAGCAAGCTACAATTTGGACTGCAGTCTTACCTAGTGTTAGCTGCACCTGGTGAATTTCAGATGCATTGTGTTGGGCAACTAGCCTGGAGGTGTGAATATCTTTGTTGAATATGGACACTCCTCCACCTTTAGTGTTTCGGTCCTGGTTTTGTGGCCGAAAAGTGTGGTAAGAATTGTAGCCTGGTATTGCAGGGGTGCTCTCTGGAGCCTTGAACCAGGTCTCAGTTACTGCACAGATATTGATGTTCTCCATTTTTAGGAGTGCCTCGAGAGTGCATTTTGAGGTTTAGACTTCTAGCATTGAGTAACATTACCTTCAGATTTTGCCTGCTTCTATTTGTTACGGTGGTGGTTTTATCCTTTGAACCTTGCCTAAAAAAGGCACTATATGGGGTGGCAAGAGCTTTAGCCAGTAACCTGAATCCCAGGGGTGACATGTGCAGACCACCTCTGGCAAAGCATCGTGGTTTGTCGATCATGTCTTCCCAGGCAGACAAATACTGGATCCCCTTTGAATGACACCAGAAGCTTAGCCAATTGTTGAAGTCAATCATTTTATCCTTATACTGTGGTATCATTCTTGGCGAAGGCAGGATGCTACTCAGGGCTAGGGTCATACCTGCCTGGGTTACATGATCCAAGTGCTTTTCCATATCTCTTTCAATGTAGTCCAGGGAGGTACGTCTCAAGTCGTTCACGCCAGCATGGACAATGACAGAGTCATATTTGTACTTGTTGTGGAGTGACTTGAGTGCATGCGTTATGTGGCGGATCCTGGCACCCGACAGGCAACTGACTGTAATTTTCTTTTTGTTCAGTCTGGTGAGTGGGACATCAGTGTGCCTGACTATAGAGTCACCTATGACTAAAGTGTTGGGTACATTGTCTTGCCTTAGGGGCTGTTGTTGGGTGGCACACTGGTGTTGTGAGCTATGTGTCACTTTGGTTGTGACTGGTGTTTGTTTGCGTTTCGGCTTTGGAGGTCCTTGTTGCCTGGGCAGGTTAATGTTAAGGGCCTCCACATATGTGGGTTTAGTGTTGCTATGTGTGGGTGTTGATGGTGTGGGTTTTGAAGGGCTATGAGTTGCTTGAGGTGTGATGCAGGTGTTAACCTTCTCCTCTTGACTGTCTAGCACAATCTTGGCCGGAGAGAGCTTTGCTTCCAGTTTGGCTATGTAAGTGCATCTCTCACAGGTTGTAGTGTTGGGTGGTAGGAGGAGAGGATTGTCTGTGTACATGAGGCAGTTGCCGCATTGCCCCAGTATGCCCAGATTCACCAGGTGGACAGGAGAAATCACTGGAAGCTGACCCTTGGACATGCCTGTTTAGGTGCTTTTATGTAAAGTTTAAGAGCTGTTTTCCCTTACCTTTGCAAGGTACATTGCAATTATAGGCTTAGTGCCTATGATTAATTTCTCCTTATTGACAAGGAGAGCTGAGTGCTTGTATCTGTTTCAGGCTTCCTAGTGCTTTCCAGCAGGTTATAGAGCAAGTGCTAGTGACAGGGGTTCAGATTTTAGTGCTACTACTGAAAAACCAGCTAGTTTTAAGGGAAAATTTGAAGAGCAGACTTTCTGGCACCTGGAATAGTTTAACTGTAGCCTCGCAGTGCTGCAAATACATGTGTTTTTAAGCCAGAAAGTTGAAAGGGATAGAAATCAGCCGAAAAGGCTAATAAAATTACAATTTCAGAGCTGGAAACCACTCCTCTAGCGTTAGATAGGCAGTACAATGCTCACCAGTCCCACTGGTAGGCAGTAGGACCCACAGGATCTTCATAAATACTTCTTCAAAATGTATCTATTTCTTCTTTTTTTGGTGGTCTTTTAATTGATTTTACCTTGTTTCCCAACTCCCTATAAAAGTTTTTTGGGTCATCAATAAATTACATATTTTGTACTTTTCCTTTATATTTATCTGTGCATCTTCTAAGTTTTTCTGCCTGTGCTGAGATTTTTAGCTTGTTATTTGAGATAGTGCATGGTAGATCTTAGTCTGTTCTAAAACTGCATATTGCTTGTATTACGTCTATCTTTCTTAGTATTTTTGTTGATCTGTTCCCTCGTCCATATTCTTCTAACAGTAACACTTCTCGTCTTATTTGCTTTATAGTTTTCTGTATACGATACTTCCATGATGGTGTTTGATTTTTTCCCTTCCTTTCCCTCACCATCCTATGTTCTTGCAGTCAGACTGTATTAGTTAATTAGTTAATGTAGTTGCACAGCAATATATCCTGTTTACTTCTGTTATATTGCATGGATCTCTATGGCAGTCCTAATTAGTGTTCATTTGTTTTATCAAACTTCTGACTTTTTGGGTTTTACTGACTTTCTGCAGTCTATTTCTTTCATTGATCTTAATATGTCTCTCTATCTCTATTATATCAAACAACTCTTCTCTTAGATTGTTTTCTTCTAAATGAAAGGCACATTTTTTATTTTCCATTTCCTGCAGGCATGCTATAGAAAGTTCAATGGCATCTTCCTGTGGCACATTCTCTTCAATTTCATCCCGTGCCATCCGTTGTTCTGTAATATGGGAATTTACTGGCCTATCACTCCTTAACATTAATTGTGTCAGAGTTTGCACAGTTTCCTGTTCCTTCCTTTGCTGTCCAGCTTCAAGCAAACGTTTATGCTGGTTTCCTGTGGAAGGCTCCAAAATATCTTCATATGGCACCTGACCAATTGCTTCCCATTCTGTTGGTTTCCCCTTAATTTGGATATCCATTGCTGTATCCTGTTGTGGTGCTTTCTGAATTAGATTTTCTACACTGAATCCTTCACTTTGCAGGTACTCCATAACCTCAGTTTCTACTTCTTTAATTTCTCCATTACTAATCTCATTTTCCTCTTTGTCTTCTTATTTTTTGTATTATAAAGTTTTCCATGTCCGTATTCCTTTGCCTGTATTATTCTTCAAATATCTTTGGTGTTGCTCTTTTTGCATTGGTTAGTTTTGTTTTTTTCCTTAGCATAAATATTACAACATATTAAATCTCTTTTTCTTTCCCAGGTCCATATTTCTTCTTCAGATGTCTCCTGATCTTCCTGCTTCTCCTTACTTTGTGGACTCACTCCATCTTGTTGTGATGTAACCTGTGTTAGACCTTCTACACCAAATCCTTCACTTAGCAGGCACTCCATAACGTCTCTTTTATTTTTTTAACTTCTGCTTTACTAATCTTCTTTTATACATTCCCTCTTTGTGATATTTTCTTTATTGTGAAATTTTCAATATCTGGATACCTTTTCTGTATTTCTCTTCAAATATCCTTGGGGCTGTTTTCTTTATATTGAAGAATTTGACATTCTCCTTTGCATAAATATTGCACCATATCATATTTCTCTTTCTTTCCCATGTCTATATATATTTTTTTATACTTTTCAAAAATCTGTAGGTTTTGTTGTTTATATTTTTGCCCTTCCTCAGATGCTTCTTTTTCCAAAGAGATCAATGTTTCTTGATCTATATACTGTTTTTCACAAATCTGTTGTATAAATGAATGCAAATTATTTGAAGCTTCTGACAGTTTTTCTTGTGGAAGCATTTTTCTTTATTCTAATTTCTCCCTTAATCATTTTGTATATCTTGTGTCTGAAAATTCTGGGCCTTTTACATAATAGTAACAATACATAATTTCTTTATTATCCTATATAGACTACTTTATCATCTTTATGGCTCTTCTTTGGCCTATCAGTTTTTGTGATTTTTGTGGACTAGTACTTTCTTCTACAACAGGGTGGCCATCCTCCCCCTGGGCCTAGCCTGGCCTGGCCCTATCGTAGGTTCATAGGTTCATAGGTTCATAGGTTCATACTAGGCTATCTGCCCGAGGGCATTTACAAGCCTAGCCCATAGTTTTGTGGCTTAAGCCACCCCTTTAGTATGGGGAACTATACCCATTATTTTGCTGTGCCTCTGTTGAGCAGTGACACTGAGGTAATCCCTGGGGTATATCTGCGATCTCCCATCCATTGGTCAAGATTTCTCTTGAACAAGGCCAGCGAGGTGCTCTGCCTCACATATACCGGGATTTTATTCCACAGCATAGGGAGTCTTTGGGTGATGAATCTATCCCTCCAGCACGTCCTATTAATAGCCGTGTCGAGGTTTAAGTCTCCCGCCCTTGTGGCTCTGACGGATCTAGATTTTTGAGGTGAAGCATATTCATCAAATCTGGGTTTGACATGGCCTTGTATGTTAGGCAAAGGTCACCTCTGAGCAACTGAATAGAGCTGGAGTTCTTTCAGTAGCATAGGACAGATGTTTGAGACCCTTTATCCTTTTGGTGAGGAACTTTTGTGGCCTCTCCAGCTGCTGCAAGTGTCGGGTCAGATACATTCGAATGGGGCATTGTATTCAATCATTGGTCTGATGAGTGATGAGTATAGGAGACTATGACCTCCCTTGATCTAGATGAGAATCCCTTCATGATAAGGTGGGCAATGTAGAAGGTCTTCCTAACTACTTTAGCTACATGGGTGTCGAATGACAGACTACTATCAACCTGGGTCCCCAGGTCCCTGATAACTTCTTCTGTACTCAGTGGATTGCCACCTATTTGGTAGCTAGGTAACCTTGTTTTTCCCGAAGGGTATGACTATGCATTTTGGCATTTAACTTTAGGCCATGGCTCTGGCACCAGTTATCCGTTTCTGTGAGACCCTTCTGAAGGATATCTGTGTCAGATGTGTTTTCTACTATGGCCCAGTTTGCAGTCATCTGCAAACTTTGTCAGCCATAACCCTCCTGTGTTTGCTTGTACTTGGAAAAGTAGATGCCAAACAAGAGTGGGCCCAGGACTGAGCCCTGTGGTACACCACTTGTGACAGGCTTTGAGTCTGACATGGCGCCAGCAACTCTGACCCTGTGGGTTCTGTCACTCAGCCAGTTTGCAACCCATCTTGTGATGTATGGGTTAACATTTAAGCTGATGAGTTTTCAATGATACCAGTGGGGTATTGTATCAAAGGCCTTAGCCAGATCGAGGTAGGCTGTATGGACTGCCTTTCCCTCATCAATGGCTTTGGTGACTGTTTGAAAAGTCAACCAAGTTTAGAAGGCATGATCTGCCTTTGACAAAGCCAAACTGGGATGGATCCAAAGTCTGCAAATTCCTATGTCTTTATTTATGAGGTCCATTATGATCCTCTCCATGGCTTTGCAGATAAGGCTTGTCAAGCTAATGGGACGGTAATTTCCAGGGTCGGTGGAGGCACCGCCTTTGTGAAGTGGGACCACAGTTGCAGTGCGCCACTCCTGGGTACATATCCAGAGGTAAGACTATGATTAAACAGCTGTCCTAGCTGTGGGTTTAATTCCTCGTTGAGTTCGTGGAGCACACAGCCGGGGACACCATCAGGTCCCATGGATGCTGTGTTTTTGCTTTGGAGAGAGCAGTTCTCACTTGGGCGTTGGAGATGTTTGGGGGCTGCAATCGCTTGGTATAGATATCTCTCCTTTTGGGGGAGGGGGAGAAGTTTGCACTGAACCTGTCAGCCAGTATGTTGGCAATGTCTGTAGGATCAGTAATCTTCACATCATTATGAACTAGTTCTGAGCATATCTGGGAGTTTCCTCCCAGGTTTCTAACATAGCTAAAGAAGGCCTTATGATTGTCTTTTGAGTCTTTAGCTATTTTTCTCTCAAAATTTGCTTTGGATGATTTTATGAGAGCTCTTAGTTTTTACTTATAGTGATCAAGGGTGTCTTACCTTTTAAGGATTTTGCTCTATCTTGTAGTAGCTTCCTCCTTTTGTTGTAGAGTTTGTTTATGGCTGGGGTCCACCAGAGTGGATGCTTGCCTTTGGTACAAAGAGTCTTTGTTTTGCTTGGGATTGCCTTATCCATGCAGTCCTGCAGGTGCTGGTAGAAGGCATTTGTAAGTGATTCAGCGGCTTGAGTACTGTTTTCCGTCGGCTCGGGGCCTTAAAGGAGACCACACTAGTCTTTAGAAGTGTGAAGTCGGCTTTAGAAGTTCTTTACTGTGGTCTTTTTATTTCAGGTGGGGTGGGATGAGGACCTCCAGCGAGATTAGTTGTGATCTGATCTCACCAGTGAGGGGTATACTTCGGTGTTGAACATTGTGCTCCCATGTTCGTGATGATGAGATCAAGTATGTTTTCTCCTCTTGTGGGGATGGTGACTAGTTGTTCCATGGCATTTGAGTTTATGAATTCCAGGAACTTTTGGGCTAGGGTGTTTGGGCTTGAGTAGTGTTCCCAGTCTATATTAGGGTAATTGAAGTCACCTAGTATGATGGTGTTTGGTGATACATTTATCCCTCTAGTGTTTTCAGGAAGGCCATGTGAGGTTCCTGAGTTTGTGAGGGTGGCCTGTAACATGCTACAATTTGCAGAGCAGTCTTGCCTATGGTTAATTGCACCTGGATGGTCTCCGATGCATCGCGTTGCCACCAGTCTTGAGGTGTGGGTGTCTTTGATGAATATGGATACCCCCTCCTTTCTTGGTATTGTCCGGATTTTGGGGCGAGCATGATAAGAGGTAAAACCTGATAGTGCTGGGGTGCTCTCAGGAGCCTTGAACCAGGTTTCTGTCACTGCACAGACATCGATGTTCTCCATACTGAGAAGGGCCTTGCATTTTGAGATTTAGACTTCTGGCATTGAGCAGCATTACCCTTAGTTTTTTTCCTTTTTTGTGTTCTAGGGTGGTAGGTTTAGAATTTGAGCCTTGCCTAAAAAAGGCACTATGGGGGTGGCAAGAGCCTTTGCCAATATCCGGAATCGTAGGAATGTTTCTGTGAGGATTACCTCATCAGTGAAAACTTACTAATGATTCAGCAGGAAAGACAAGTGCTGAATATATTTTTCCTTTTCTTGGGGGTGGGTGGGGGTGGGGGTAATTCAACCTTGTGAATTGGCCTGTTATTTATAATAGGATTTCCAAAGGTGGATTACAGTTAGTTCATCCATGTGTTTTTCTCATTTCCTCTACATTTTCTTTCTTTCTTTTTTTTGTACTATTATCCATTCATAATAGGCATGGTAAATATTTAGGGCTTCACATGTATCGGCAGGATCATTATTTTTGGAATATCATGAACTTAGATAAACACAGGCAACTTTGGAATAAAAGGATTGTGGATGATTTATATTTGGAAGATTGGTATGTTTCATTAACTAATAAACAGTTAGTTGGCACCAGACACTGGTGTCATCTTTATGCTGGTAGACCTGCATAAGAAGATCTTCTTTGGCAGCTTTCCTTGAATAAACTTCTTGCTCAAGCTAAAAGGAAATGTTAACACTGTGGTGTAGAGGAGGATGCCATGCATGCTTTTTCAGACATGTAAATATCTAGAAGGGTTTTGAGTTTTCTACAAATGTTTCTCTTTTTATGGGCTTAAATGTTTAAGTTTGCAAAATATTTTGTATGGTGATTATGATACTCCCAAGCATAGCTGTATGGAAGCTATTAATAAAGTTATTATGCCAGGACTTTGGTTTATATGGCAGGCTAGGTAAAAAACTGTTAAAAAAATGGAACCTGAGTGATGTTATTTCATGCCTTTGTTTTTTGGTTATGGCAAAAAGGTTTAGGGTGAAGCATTATTTTTCTGCCTGTCTTTTGAGTTTATATATGGTTTGATTGGCATATCAAAAAAGGGGGGTGGACAATCTACAGTTCTACAGTTGTCTGCATGTTAATCTATACTGCTGTATTTCCATATAATTTACTCTATAGATTTGTATTTGTATACATTTTTGTTTGATTTTGTGGATTTTAATATCCCTACTCATTTTGATAAGTGGCATAGGATCCTTTACATCCACCGATGCTACCACCGGCTCATGTAAACAGGACCTCAGTCTAACATCTTCCCAATGGACGGCACTCACCACCAAAATGCTGCACTACATCGTCAGTAATGGATGCTTTTGTCACTGATTTTTTTCTCACTTCTGTCTGCTGACATTAAGCCATCTTGCATGCAGCCATTGTAATTTTTCTCTTTTTTCCCTAACAGTCTTCTTCCCACACCTGGTGGCTGATGTGGTTACCTTTCACCTGAGGGGCATCATATGTTCTTCCAACAAACATTGTGTAAAATGAAATTAGCAGTAAAAGAACCCAGAAATGTATGGTTGCAGTTTGAAAGCAAAGGGATCTATGTATAAAGCAAATATCAAAGGGGACAGGGGAGAGGGGACACTTCTGTCTGCTCTCTCTGAAAATGGTTATGGAAGGGGGCTTTCAATCCTCCAGGTTTAATGCTAGTTAAAGCACCTGCATACAGTCTATCAATTTACTTAATACATTTTCTGGGAAAATCAGAATGGAGTAAAGCTTAATAAATAACTTGCCAATCAACTCTGTCAAAAGCTTTTTTGGCATCAAAGCTCAAAATTATCAAAGGCATTATCCAATACATGCAAAGCTTTCATAGTATAGTCTGAGGCCTCACACTAGCAATAAAGTCCTCTTGGTCAGAAAGAATTAATGTTTATGCCACTTAGCCTGTGTACCAATATCAGCATAATAACTTATAATCAGAGTTTAGCTCTGAGATAGGATGCTGGAGACAGAAGGTCTTTTCCTTAGCTTCAATATCTCTACACAGCCTTGCCATCTGGTACAGATCCATTATTATAAACGTTTAGAGTTAACCATCACAGTATCCATTTTCAGGATCTTGTTGACTTAACTTCCCATACTGAATTTTGTATTAAATATACATTTATAGACTGAAAGAATATATATTCCTGACCCATCATTACATGGGAATGCAGGTAACACCTGTGCATGATTAATGCATAGGAATGTTTCTGTGAGGATTACCTCTTCAGTGAAAATTTACTAATGATTCAGCAGGAAAGGCAAGTGCTAAATATATTTTTCCTTTTCTTGGGGGTGGGGTAATTCAACCTTGTGAATTGGCCTGTTATTTATAATAGGATTTCCAAAGGTGGATTACAGTTAGTTCATCCATGTGTTTTTCTCATTTCCTCTACATTTTCTTTCTTTCTTTTTTTTGTACTATTATCCATTCATAATAGGCATGGTAAATATTTAGGGCTTCATATGTATTGGCAGGATCATTATTTTTGGAATATCATGAACTTAGATAAACACAGGCAACTTTGGAATAAAGGGATTGTGGATGATTTATATTTGGAAGATTGGTATGTTTCATTAACTAATAAACAGTTAGTTGGCACCAGACACTGGTGTCATCTTTATGCTGGTAGACCTGCATAAGAAGATCTTCTTTGGCAGCTTTCCTTGAATAAACTTCTTGCTAAAGCTAAAAGGAAATGTTAACGCTGTGGTGTAGAGGAGGATGCCATGCATGCTTTTTCAGACATGTAAATATCTAGAAGGGTTTTGAGTTTTCTACAAATGTTTCTCATTTTATGGGCTTAAATGTTTAAGTTTGCAAAATATTTTGTATGGTGATTATGACACTCCCAGGCATCGCTGTATGGAAGCTATTAATAAAGATGTTATGCCAGGACTTTGGTTTATATGACTTGCTAGGTAAAAAAACTGTTTAAAAAAAAGTGGAACCTGAGTGATGTTATTTCATGCCTTTGTTTTTGGTTATGGCAAAAAGGTTTAGGGTGAAACATTATTTTTCTGCCTATTTTTTGAGTTTATATATGGTTTGATTGGCATATCAAAAAAGGGGGGTGGACAATCTACAGTTCTACAGTTGTCTGCATGTTAATCTATACAGCTGTATTTCCATATAATTTACTCTATAGATTTGTATTTGTATACATTTTTGTTTGTTTTTGTGGATTTTAATATCCCTACTCATTTTGATAAGTGGCATAGGATCCTTTACATCCACCTAAGCTACCACCGGCTCATGTAAACAGGACCTCAGTCTAACATCTTCCCAATGGACGGCACACTCACCACCAAAATGCTGCACTACATTGTCAGTAATGGATGCTTATGTGACTGATTTTTTTTCTCAATTCTGTCTGCTGACATTAAGCCATCTTGCATGCAGCCATTGTAATTTTTCTCTTTTTCCCTAACAGCCTTATTCCCACACCTGGTGGCTGATGTGGTTACCTTTCACCTGAGGGGCATCATATTTTCTTCCAACAAACATTGTGTAAAATGAAATTAGCAGTAAAAGAACTCAGAAATGTATGGTTGCAGTTTGAAAGCAAAGGGATCTATGTATAAAGCAAATATCAAAGGGGACAGGGGAGAGGGGACACTTCTGTCTGCTCTCTCTGAAAATGGTTATGGAAGGGGGCTTTCAATCCTCCAGGTTTAATGCTAGTTAAAGCACCTGCATACAGTCTATCAAGTTACTTAATACATTTTCTGGGAAAATCAGAATGGAGTAAAGCTTAATAAATAACTTGTCAATCAACTCTGTCAAAAGCTTTTTTGGCATCAAAGCTCAAAATTATCAAAGGCATTATCCAATACATGCAAAGTTTTCATAGTATAGTCTGAGGCCTCACACTAGCAATAAAGTCCTCTTGGTCAGAAAGAATTAATGTTTATGCCACTTAGTTAGCCTGTGTACCAATATCAGCATAATAACTTATAATCAGAGTTTAGCTCTGAGATAGGATGCTGGAGACAGAAGGTCTTTTCCTTAGCTTCAATATAAGGGAAATTAAAGTTTTTCCAACTTTTATGACAATCATCTCCTTTCAGAACCTGATTAATCATAACATTTTCATAAGAAAATGTTTCCATAAATTCAGACCTTGAGTTTCCAAGGCCAAAGTAGCAAGACTTGATGCATTATCTTATTTTAGAGTTTTTCTTTTAGAGTTTTTTTTTTCAAAATGTTTGTAAATTCTTTATTAACTGGGGGCTGAAAAATTTTGTTTTTGAACAGTAGGTAATTGGGGTAATGTCACTCTTCTAAAAAAAGATTTTATCTGGAGGACTGAAAGGGGTTTTATACAGTTCTGCAAAATATCTCTTAAAAACTTGTAGATGCGGTTGTTCAGAATGTTCTACTTTCCCTGTTTGAGGTTCCCTTATGCCTAATCAAACCTCCAGCTGTTTGAACCCCAAGTTTTACTGCTAGTGACTTGACCATACCTGACATATGAGTAACGTTTCTTAGTTTCATTGCAGAAATACTAGTTGAAGAATGTTTTTCCAGTATAAAAGTGATTACGCCTATAGATATTCAGGTTGCCATTCAGGGTTATCTGTGGATCATGTTAACTGCAGTTTCATTAATTTATTTTCTAAATAAGACAAATGGTTGTTGTACTGTCTTACCTTCTGCCTTGCAAAGAAATTAATCTAAGAGAAGGTCACCTGTTTCATAGTATCCCAGATACCCGTTAATGACCGACTTTCTAGTGCTATTTCTCTACACAGCCTTGTATATCTGGGCTGGATCCATTGTTATAAATGATTAGAGTTAACCATCACAGTATCCATTTTCAGGATCTTGTTGACTTGTTTAGAGATAATGGTGCATAATCAGAAAACATTCAACTTCCCATAACTGAATTTTGTATTAAATATACATTTATAGACTGAAAATGCAGAGTATGTTTGCAACTGTTATGGTGGTGATACTTCAATGACCAGTTTAGTCTGCCTTTAACAGACATCAGTGTACCACTGTCGTACTGGATGAGTTTTGAATATATATTCCTGACCATTCATTACATGGGGAATGCAGGTAACACCTGTGCATGATTAATGCCTACATTTTTCTGAGTTGTAAACCTGAGAAAATTATATCATTTGGTTGCAGAGTTTAAATCTCAAGCATTTACTGTCATGAGGTTAACTCTTAAGAAGTAAGAAATTGTAGCAAATAAATGAGAAATACAAGAGAAAAAGTAACAAACAATTAAATACAATCAGCTTGTTAACTACTGAAAAAGGAAAAAGAGAAAAACAAACCACTATAACAGCTACATTAATAAGTCATAAACTTAATGCATACAGTGACAAAGTTGTGGCAAACTATGAATGCAGTCTATATACATAACTAAAGTGTCTTACATGTGAAAGCAGTCAAGTCTGGGTGCTGAGCAAAGAAATGAGGAGCTGTGTATAGACACAACACATAAGGAAGACCTACTAGGGCAGTACCTCTGCTACTGGGGAGTCATGCTGTCAACATGCAGGCATAAGGATACATTTGTAAAGTACATGCATTCTTAATTCATGGAGAAAGGTTTTTGTTCTTAGTCCACCTTTCATGAAGCTTTTTACCTTGCTTACATGCTCCTGAAAATGTTTAAGCACATCACCCTTGGGTTATGGAGGTTTAAAGCTAGATGTGGAGTATCATCCACTTCAGACTGGTTATCTTGGTGGTTTCGAGGTCTTGTTTACTTACATGCTCTGATGGGTATACCTGAAGTAAGGATCTGAATTAACTGTTTCACTGCAAGCTTCTTTTGTTGAAAAGAAAAAGGTCTACATGTCCACTTTTATGATTGGCAAGTGGTGGCATGTTGTACCTGAAATCATTTTGTCAGAAAGTATTTGCCTTCAGTGGCCACACTGTTTGTCATTGTAATTGATCAGTGTCACAATGATGGGTTGATGAAGTGGGTCTTACAAATCTGTGTGCTCTATTTATACAGATTGCAAGGGAGTGTGTCACCACAGAAGAGAATAATTTTCCAAGTGTGTTGCATTGTTGCCACGCTTATCTTTTTTATCAATGCCAAATAAATTGTAAACTTTTCCTATATTGCTTTGGTTTCTAGATCATCCAGCTTAGACTGGAATTGTCAGTAACAGCTGCGTTTGTCTTAGTTATGAAGCTTGAAAAGTTTTATCTGATTATAAAATGACTGCTTTAGCTGCTCACATTTCAGTTCCTGCTTTCATTGCTAGTGGTAATGACTTGATCTCTGAAGTATCAGCAAAACCTTGGTTTTGGGGGGGGTTGGCATAATGGTTAAGGTGTTTACCTTACAGACACAAGGTGCAGGGTTTGATTCTCACTTGGGGTAACTGGCTAGGCTTAAAAATGACCCACAAGGGCATTTAGCCTAGTACTAAACTATGACCCTATGAACCTATGGTTAATCAATCAGGGATAAGTGTCTATTGTTGATTCTAGATTTGGATCGTGTAGGGGGAGTATCTGTACAAAGGTATGTGGCTTGTTGTAGGTTGTATACCACCATTCTGCAGATCAGAATAACAGTGAAAAAAATGACACAGATGCCAATCAGATGCAGAACCATCATTTGTCAAATTTCACACATCTCTGGTGGGTGCACTACTATTGCAGGATGCCGAATCTTGAACTTTCTTGCTTCTATGACTGCTTGCTTGCATGTGTATGGTTACTTCATGTGATTATAATGTGTAAATGCTCAAAATACCTGTTTTCTCCAAACTCAGAGCCTCATAGTGAGATAGTGATTGCAAAGAGTGACTGAGGCAGGTACTTTTTATGTGTTATAGTAATCTCTCATTTTCCAAGGTGCAGTGACCTTGAGTGAGAAAAATAAGTACAGGATGAGGACAAAGACCCCCACACAGAGAACGTAGAGGTTTGTACCTTACAAAAATAAATTTTGTTAACTATGTGTTGTGTCTGCCTGCAAACTGTACAAGATTGAGTACATAAACACATCCACTTGAGTTGTTATTTTCAGGGAATTTCATCTGTGAATTGTTATACAGGGTGTGTAGTTTGGATGAGATATAGCAGAAAGAGAAATGGGCATTTCCTTAATCTGAATTTAACTTGAAACGTATTTATTGGTTAGACTTAGCTAAATCACAGCACCACTGAATAGCAAGTGTTTTCGATGAGATCAATGTGCTGTAGGGGTAAGGACGTTTACTTTTAGCCTGAAGGTTAGAGATAAGAGGTGAAGAGATTGCAGGGTGTTTTGCATCCCCTGCAAAAATGATTGTTTCTAGTTTTATTGTGAAAGTCCACATTGTTCACAGCTGACATTTATATGTATTACCAGTGAAATTTGAGATGGTTCATGGACTTAATGGAACCATCTCTGGATGATTTACTAACATTAATCATTCCTCTGTGCATCTTCCTCTGAAAATGTTAAGTTCAACTAACTTACATGAAAGCTACTTGAATTGCAGTTTGTCAAAGAAGTTAATAATTGCTTATTTCCCTAACTTAGACTTGTGTTTGGATGAGAGTGGCAAGGCAATGAATGTTTGGAGAATTGTAAAGAGTCATTATGAAGATGAAAAGAAGTACAGCAGCCAGTTTCATAGATTATTTTAAGAATGGATTGACTAGTTTCATTAAAATATTTGGGAAACATAAGGGGCTGGATCCCTCCTAAAACTGAAAACATGTCAAAGTGAACTTTACATTCATGTCTTTGTGATCAGTATGTTATTTGAATCTTTGTGCTTCTGATGGGACATACTTTTCAACATTTAAACATTAAACATCTTAGCACTGGCTTCAAAAATCATAGCAAAGGGATAGAAAGAGGAGCAGGTTCTTATTTTTCAGAGCAGGATGTCTTCTAATAATAGTAGCACATGTTTAGCTTGTGAAAAGGAATCCTTCTTCAGGCTTAATTCAGTTATGTAATAATGTAAGTACCCTTAAACAGTTCTATCATTGCTAAGTTTATTGATAAATTCAGAAGGACCATGTCTAAATCAGAGCACAAAAATCACAGTGCTGCATGTAAATTATAGCAGTTCAGTGGTATGTGAGGTGAGGAAAGTAGTGATCCAAAATGTAACTACTTTGGGATTTCTTTTAAAGAAGAATATAGTTCACATATAAAAGGAGAGCCAGGACCCACAAAGGGATAAGGAAATAGATTTTAGAAAGCACAAAATGGAATGAACTCTGACACTATAATAATAATAATAATTTGTTAAACCATAATCAGTAATGAACAGAAATGTAAAAATACTGTTACTAACCATTTTGTAAACCCACTTAACATCTTCAGGCTAACAAAAACTGATTCCATAGACATAGCCTTTTTATATATAATCTTCTGATATGTTAAGGGATTCACATATAAAGACAGACTTACTGTAAATGGTTATATTGCATCAGTCATATCTGTATTTTCCTGGAAACAATATGTAATACTTTAGTAACATATACAATTGCATAAAGATTAAAGTACCCTAATTTAATTAGTAATATCCACCAAAAATACTACTAAAATTTACACTAACAATAAAAATGCAGTTTAACAATAAAATACATAACAATAGGAATAGAATACATCCAATTAGTTATGAATACTCCTATTCTTCAAAATGGGCTTCAGGGGGACTCTATCATTTAGACTGCTACCCCTGTAGTATTTGTATGACATAAATAGATTTAATATATTTATTTACATACATTTTTTACATATAATCTGACATACATTTGTGTAAAAAATTTTGGGATTATTATGAGTCTGTGATAATGAAAGATATTTTATAGAATTTGATAAATTATAGATGCATTTGTAATCTATGTAGTTCATACATATCTTTCAAATATATATGCTTTTTTCTATATATGCATTTAGAGAGGAAGGTTTATATGAATGAAATTTGAATAAGAAAATATTAGGGTATGCTTATCACTTTAAGACTGGAAAATGGGATGGCCATGATTTGATTGACACTAATTAAGTTTCCCTATATAAATGATGTTGTTTTAAATGTATTTTATTGAATGGTCTGAAGAAGTGGGAGCTATTCCCATGAAAGTGCTTACCAAATAAAGTATCTTGTTTTGACGAACTGAACTGAAGCTGCCTTTCTTCTACATTGTTTATGATCCCTGAAGTCCTGTGTGTTCTATTTTTATGTACCTTAGGTATACCAAATATGCTTGGTATAAAGGGTTTAACTTTTTTTTAAAATTGTATATGTTAATATAAAACAAATAATGTAACAAGCCATCATCTAGGTACCAATCAATTTTAATATAAGGCACATGAACCTCATTCCTAGAGGCCATTAAGTATTTGTCATTGTCATAAAGAATTTTCATCACCTCACTAATGTAATTCAGATTGTCAAATATAACGATTCCATCTACCTTATCTGGCTTTATAATTCTTATTGAGGAATTGTTTCTTAGTTCATATGTTCATACAATAATTTGTATTGACTTTTTGGTAAGTTGTACTTTCTCATCCTCATATGATCTGAGCTGAAAAATTTTATAAAGCTCTTGTTCACATATGTTGGAAGAAACTTGTACTGTTGCATTCATAACAGGCATAGCCAAACTTTTTTTAACTCTGTTAATTTATAATTTTACTGGTCCTGGAATTGATTAGTAAAATTTAATTTCCCTTTATATAATTTGAATTCATTTAGGGCATCAATTGGAGTATAGAGTACCGAGGGAACAAAGGTAAACCCCTTTTCAAATAATGAGCAATATTCATCTGTTATATCCAAAATACTATAGTCATAAAGTATAAAGTTGTTGTGTTTGGCAATAATACAATCATTTTCATAAGTAATAGGGGGCCTCAGGTTCTAGGGTTGTTTTGATTCCTCCATGATCCCCTGCCCCTCCCCCTTCCTCTTATTCTCCCTTTCCTGTGCGGGCACCCCCCCCCCCGAGTGTTCCTGATGTATATACCATTTTGCTCAAGGGTCCATTTGCTCCATTCTGAAAGGATGCAAATAACTTTCTATCATTTCTGATTGCAGGAGAGAGGGAAATTCTAAAGGGTCCAATGCACTGAAAAAATTATCACCTTCATCATAGGGCTTGTCATCACTGTTGTCATGTCCAACTAGCCCTTAATCCGATCATGATGTACTGGAATATTATTATTATTAGATGAAATTTCACCCCCTACATTGGAAAATTCACTGAGAAGTGGTTTAGTACTAAAAGTGTTACATATTTATTGCATTTTCCTGCTGTTTGTTGCAAAAAAGAAAAACAAATTATCCTTGTTTCCCATCTTTCCTGACCTAGAGTAGTCCAAATACAGGCTTTGCTGTATTCTGGACTTTTGGGAAGTTCCTGTGTTGCCCATTTCCTTTCTTGGATAAAGGGAGGCTTCTTTGTTTACCAGTGGCAGTGGGGAGCTTAGAACAGCCTATCTATCCCTGGAGGAGTGTTCCCAGCACAAGAATCTTGTAGTCTATTGGCCATTTTGGGCCAATTTCTAGCTCTTTCAAGTCCCCCTGCATAAAACCCGCTTTGGCGTGGCTTTGCGTGATTTTACGCATAGCACAGCATCAGGCAGCGCCGCTTAATTGGGTTTAAACCATTCTCGGCTCCACAAAGTCTGCTCTTCACTTTTTCCCTTAGAACTGATCTAGTTCTCATAATAAACATCCTATTCCTACTCTAAAGCCTGGCACTTGCTCACTAAAGCAATTATATAAGTCAGCACTTAAAAATTAAAAACACTACACCCTCACAAACTCCCCTTGAGTACCTTGTTCCCTATTGGCCCTTTTTTCAATTATAAAGGAATTCTCAATACTATTCTAGCATGTCCAAAGGTCAGTTGTCAATCTCCTCTCCGGTCCAGCTGGTGAATCTGGGAATCTTGAGGCAATGTTACAACTGCCTCATGTACACAGACAACCCTCTCCTCCTCCCAACAAATTCCAACACATGTGAGAGATGCAACCATATAGCCAAACTGGAGGCTAAGCTCTCTCAACTCAGTACTGGCGTAACAAGTCAGGAGGAGAATGAAACCACACTCACTACAATTCCAGTCTCACATAGACCTACCACGACAGCAAACCAAACACATAAACACACAAAAACATACTCGGAGGCTCTAAATAAAAATCTGCCTAAGCAGCAGAGACCTCCAAAGCAGACTCTTAAGCAACCGCTACCCCAAAACAAAACACTTGCAACACATAGCTCACAAAGCCAGTGTGTCAAACAGTCACAGCCCTTAAGGCTAAACAATACACCTGAAACACTTGTAATAGGTGACTCTATCATCAGGCACGCTGACGGCCCGCTCACCAGTCTGAACAAGGAGAAGGTCACGGTGAGCTGCTTGTCGGGCGCTAGGATCCACCACATAACACAAGCACTCAGGTCACTCCACGGCAAGTACAAATATGACTCAGTCATTGTCCATGCTGGTGTGAATGACCTGAGACGCACCTCCCTGGACTACATGAAAAGAGACATAGAGGAGCTCTCTGAGCATGTAGCCCAGGCCGGTATGACCCTGACCTTGAGTAGCATTTTACCCTTACCAAGAATGATGCCACAATACGAAGGCAAGATGATTAATTTCAACAATTGGCTTAAGTATTGGTGTCATTCAAAGGGGATCCAATGCCTGTCAGCCTGGGATGACATGCTCGACAAGCCACGATGCTTTGCTAGGGACAGCTTGCACCTGTCACCCCTGGGCTTTCGGATATTGGCAAAGGCTCTTGCCACCCCCATAGTGCCTTTTTTAGGCAAGGCTCAAAAGACAAACCCACCTCCATAGGTATCACAAGGGATAAGAAACTAAGAGTAATGCTACTCAACGCCAGAAGTCTAAACCTCAAGATGCATGCACTTGAAACTCTCCTTAGCATGGAGAAGATCGATATCTGTGCAGTAACAGAAACCTGGTTCAAGGCTCACGAGAGCACCCCAGCACTACCAGGTTATACCTCATACCATGCTTTTCGGCCCCAAAACTTGGACCAAACCACAAAAGGAGGGGGAGTATCAATATTCGTCAAAGATACCCATGCCTCCAGGTTGGTGGCACTACACAAATGATCAGAGACTATCCATGTGCAACTAACAGTGGGTAAAACTGCCTTCCAGTTTATAGCCTGCTACAGGCCACCCTCCCAAACCCAGGAACCCCACTCGGCCTTCCTGAGAACACTGGAAAATATGATGGTCTCTCCAAACACCATTATAACGGGCAACTTCAACTACCCAAACATAGACTGGGAGCATTACTCTAGCTCCAACACCCTAGCCCAAAGGTTCTTAGAATTTATAAACTCAAATGCTATGGAACAACTTGTTACCACTCTCACAAGAGGGGAAAACATACTGGACCTGATCATCACCAACATGGGGGCTCTATGCTCCAGACCAGAAGTGTATCCCTCACTGGTAAGATCAGACCATAAACTAATCTCACTGGATATTCACATCCTGACCCCACCCCCTGCCCAGAAAACCACAGTGAAAAACTTCTCTAAAGCAAATTTCACACTCCTCAAAACTGAGGTGGAATCCTTCAAAGCCCTCGGGCCTGTGGAAAATACGGCCCAGACTGCAGAATCCTTTATAAACGCATTCTATGAACACCTTCAGGAATGCATGGATCATGCAATCCCAAATAAAACTAAGACCCAATCCTCCAAAGGCAGGCGTCCTGTCTGGTGGACCCCAGCCATAAACAAATTATACAATAGAAGGAGGAAGCTACTACATGATAGAGCAAAATCCCAAAAAGGGAAGGCATCTCTAATCAGTATTAGAAAAAAACTACGGGCACTCATAAAATCATCTAAAGCCAGCTTCGAGAGAAAAATTGCACAGGACACTAAGGATAATCACAAGGCTTTCTTTAGTTATGTTAGGAACCTGTGTGGGAATTCCCAGATATGCTAAGAATTAGTCCAAAATGACAAAAAAATACACCGAACCCACAGACATTGCCAACATCCTAGCTGACAGGTTCAGCGCAAACTTCTCCCCCCCTCCCCAACAAAAGGGCAAATATCTATCCCAGCAGAGTGCTGCCTCACTGACATCTCAGATGCTAAGGTAAGAGCCGCCCTCTCCAAAGCAAAAAAACACAGTATCAATGGGATCAGACAGTGTCCCGGGCTGTGTCCTACATGAACTCCAGGAAGAGCTAAACCCAAACATAAAACTACTGTTCAATCTCAGCCTTACTACAGGATATGTACCCAAAGAGTGTCATACAGCAACAGTGGTCCCTCTCCACAAAAGTGGTGCCTCAACGGATCCTGGAAACTATCGCCCCATAAGCCTGACTAGCTTGGTCTGCAAAGCTATGGAAAGGATCATCATGAACCTCATAAATAAAGATATTGGGGACCTACAGACACTGGATCCTACCCAGTTTGGCTTTGTTAAGGGCAGATCCTGCCTCTTAAACCTGGTCAATTTCTTTGAAACAGTCACCAAGGCCATTGACGAGGGGAAGGTGGTCCACACAGCCTACCTGGACCTTGCAAAAGCCTTTGATACAATACTCCACTTGGGCATTATAGATAAGCTCACCAGCTTAAATATAAACCCCTTTGCCACTAGATGGGTTGCAAACTGGCTCAAGGACAGAACCCACATGGTTAGAATTGCTGGAGCCATGTCAGACTCCAAACCAGTTACAAGTGGCGTCCCACAAGGCTCAGTCCTGGGACCTCTCTTGTTCGGTATATATTTCTCGGAGGTACAGGCCAACACGGAAGGACTGTGGCTGACCAAGTTCGCAGATGACTGCAAACTGGGCACCATAATTGACTCTCCAGCCGACACAAGCATCCTACAAAAGGGCCTCATAGAAACAGACAACTGGTGCCAGAGCCATGGCCTCAAGCTAAACGCCAAAAAGTGTATAGTCATCCTCTTTGGCAAAAACAAAGTGCCCACAAATTACCACATAGGTGGTAATCCATTAAGTATGGAAGAAGTAATTAGGGACCTGGGGACCCAAGTTGATAGCAATCTCTCATTTGAAAACCACGTGGCCAAAGCGGTTAGAAAAACATTTTATACAGCCCACCTAATCATGAAGGGATTCACATCTAGATCAGGGGAGGTCATCGTGCCTCTTTACTCATCCCTCAACCGGCCCATAATTGAGTACAATGCCCCTTTTGGGATGTACCTTACCAGACACCTGCAGCAACTGGAAAGACCCCAAAAGTACCTCACCAAGAGGATCAAAGGGCACAAACAGATGCCATATGCTGCCTGGTTAAAGAAACTCCAGCTCTACTCAGTGGCATACCGCCTGCTCAAAGGCAATATGTGCCTGACATATAAAGCCATGTCCAACCCAGAATTAATGGACATGCTGCACCTCAGAAAATCCAAATCCCATCGAGCTACGCACTCGAGAGACTTGAACCTCAGCACTGAAATAAATAGGACATGCTGGAGGGACAGATTCATAACCCAGAGGCTCCCTTCACTCTGGAATAAAATCCTAGTCCAGGTTAGGCAGAGTCCCTCATTGACTCTCTTCAAGAGGAATCTTGATGAGTGGATGGGAGATCGTAGGTTTACCCCGGGTATCACTTCTGTGTCACTGTTAGACAGAGGCACAGTATACTAACCTCGAAAAAGGGCATAGCAAAATTCATTTAAAATGGGTGGGGAAAGCCAAACACACTCTGGCTAGGCTTATAAATGCCCTAGGGCAGATAGCCTAGTATGAACCTATGAACCTATGAAAAGGAAATGCATTGCCAGAATCTTATTGCGTCTTACCCTTTAGCAACTTCTTGTTCTTCCATTTTTTTTTATTTTTTCACAATTGGCACGAACCTTACAAAATACATTGTTGTAATCTTCCTTATGCATAGAAAATAATAAAACATTTCTTATAACATCATTCATATTTTTACATCAATGGTATATAAATCATTAGTTACAATAAGCTGTAATAGTTCCACACAGGACTTCATCAGAAATAGTTTACATCACAACAGTCTTTTTATAGGTTTGTTCATCATTTAATTTGAAAACCAGTTTGAAAATTCATTAAACAATTAGTACAATACTAAAAACATCAAAGAATGAACAATACGTTATAATCAGTTTACTATTGAAATTCCAAATCTGCTTCGGTCAACCATTCAGAATGTCGACCTGAAGTGCTGAATTCGGAATTCTGAAACAGCAACGAAGGCAAAAATGAATACATTGACATCCGTAGTTCAATATATTCGACATAGCAACATCACCTCCTGCTATGCACATTAATGTACCGTTACACTCTACAGTGAGTGGTATGTTAATTCTACTATTTTGCAGGGGGGCTATGCCCCCCCTACACATTAAATATACCAACTTCAAGATCACACTACAGTAAGGAAATGGACTAGTTGCGTGTTCCTTATTGAAATGCGATCTGCCTGCACAATGTTGAACCCAAATACTCAAACTACTCTATCCATTTGATGTAGTGTAGTTGATACATTTTGGTTCAACATTCTGCTTTCTTAAAAACTGCCATTCGACCACCTGCCGGTCGACCAATGCATTTTCAAAGTTTTCAGTGTAAACCTTATTATCTCCTGCTAATAAAAAATAAATAAATACATTTCTTCAGATCATTTTAAAATTTTGTTGTAACCTTCATCATTTATAATTTTTCTGCTTTCCTGTTTAAAATCTGTAGCAAGGAAATAACATTGTTCAGTCCTAGGGGTGTCTGGAATTGAGTTTCAATTGCCACATAACTTCTTTGTATTCAGTTCTCTTGCGCTCGCCATCAGCTCTAGGATCACATTTTACCCTTTCTAAAATCACAAAATTAAAAATTTTAATATCTGAACATAAAACCCTATGCCTGTATAAAGCATTATTGATATTCTGTTTCTCCATGTCATAGTAATGCTCATAAATATGTTTTTTAGGGGTTGTTCCGTCTTTCCAATGTAAAATGCAGAATAGGTTTCACAAAAAGCCAGGTAGACTAGACCCTTCATAGAACAGTTACCCCCTTGGAAAGTTATCTTAGTTTTCAGTACATTATTCAAAGTAATGGAGACTTTTTCCATACTGTATAATGTATTTACACTGATTACAGGTCCCACATCTTTTCATGCCTGCTCCCACCCTAGGGTTTACATCAACTTTCTTCGAATTTTCCACAATATTCTTTATGTTCCTAGCTCTTTGCTGTTTTACTATGTCAGATTTTGTAGCTGGTGAATTTTGGTGCATTTGTTTGAATTATAGGAAATCAATAACCAGTAGATGAGGAACAGTGCAAAAACCAAACAAGTAAACAACGAAAAGCACTGTGTGAGGAGTAACAAAGCACCGGGCAGCAATAAGCACAATGCAATAAAACTAAAGGATGCTAGTCTGTTACTCTGACATAGACACAAACACAAACACACACACCTGCATGTATACTTGCACACAGTTTAAAGGATCAGCAGTTTACCTGCTATATCAATCTCATGTGGGAAGAAAGAGAAGCACCCATCAAAAAACCCATAATGACATTGAGGGGTTATGAAACTCTGCACAGGAGGCACCCATCCAAGAACCATACTGAAGAACCAAACATTGTGTGGCATTAACTAACTGTTGCACCAAAAAAGGAAAAAACTACTGATTCAATCAGGGACAGCAAGCTGCTCTTCTGCTCTAGATTACCATCATCTAAGGCTCATGAGAGTCTGTTATTCTTGTATAGCACTACCTCCCAAATTATATCAGTAAACACATGCATTCCTTTAACCAGTTTTCAAACCTACATAAATGAGCTACAGTTGTCTTAGTACCAAAGGTTGGTAACTCTTCCTCCTGCTGTAAATATTTCCTCATTGCTCTTCATTTGCAGCAGCTGGAATACATTCAGTGAGGTTTGTAATCAGAATGAGGGTGTTAATGAGGCTAGCTGATAAATTTATCCACCAGTAGCCAGCTGTCTGCATAGGAAGACCATCATGGCTATCTTCATCACCTGCACAATAGTTAAGGAGTAGTTAAAGTCTGTTAGAAAGGAAAGCAGATAAAGAACAGGGGCCAGAATTACATCTCAGATTGCAAAACATGCTGCTGACAGAAGATCTATGGTGTCTGCAGTCTATCCTATTGCTATAGCTAACCCTCATATAGCTACCTTCCTATAACATTATCCTATACTTTCCTTGTTCGGTCTTAAATAACACTGAAACTCTTTGCTGGTATGTGCTATACCTCTGCCTTGACAATATATGCCATTTCTGAGTGAAGCTATATTTATGCAACTCTAGACTGACATTTCCCCATTTTCCAGTAGCTACAATCCATGTTCCTTTCTCATACTCTGTCCTTCCCTTTCATCTTCATTTCTCTTATGTCCTCCCACACACAGTGAAATGTGAATAAGTCATATCCCTTCTCTTTTAGCTGTATATGACTTGATGTTTAAACTTCTACTTTTAGCACAACCACTGCATGCCCTTTATATTTTCATAACACCCCACTGAATGTTTCCTAGCATCTTAATTCCCTTAATTTGTATGGCATCTAAAGGTATGCATTATATTAGACATAGCCTACCAAAGCCTTGTACGATAGAAGTATGGCATCATTATCTCTGGAAATCACTGCGTATGCTATTCATGTCAAAATGTTTTTGGATTCTGTTACTGCCCTTTTATAGCTTAATATGATCCATCTTGAGATGATTATTAACGTATTTTAATCATTTTCCTTGTCCTTTTCACTCCTGCTTAAGGTCACCTTGCCAGAACATTGTATTTTCAGTAAATTTCACCCTTCCAAATCACATATATAGAATTCTAATTGTTATATATGCGATCACTTTGCCAGCTCTGCAGGCCAGTCTGGAGATTATCTTTTGCAGTCTGTATCTATTACTGCTATACCAGTTGTGGTGTTGTCAACATATAATGTGAGCTTGGCCTTCAAATCTGCTTTTAAATTTGACATGGAGATGTAAAACATAAGTGATCCCAGCAGGGAGCCCCAGGGTACTTCGTTGTTTACAATTTACTGACAGCTACAAGTTAATAATCAGCCTCTGTTTTCAGTCACCTTCTGCTTCATTTAATCAATTTACCCTACTCGCATACATTTTAATTTTTTTACCCATGTCCTGTGATAGTGTGAAGGCCTTGTTGAAGACAGAAACAACACATTCATAGGTTCCCTTTGCCTACTTCATTAAAGTCTAAGTCATACGAAATTAAATTGAGAGGGACTGGCAAACCCTGTGTTGTGTGAAGCCATTTTTATATTATGAACCAAACACTTAGCATTCATTGACTCCTCCAATCTGCTATACAGTCTATTCAGTGAACTTTCCCAGAACATTCCTTCTTTCCCTCTCTCTCTACCTGGGTGCAAGGGAGTTACATGGTTCACTGGACACATCCCTAAAGCACACACACAGTAGGCTCATCCAAAAGGCAGCATGAGTCCACTCAAACTTTGTACCACCTCTGGCTCTGTGCTTTAAGTAAGTGTTGGGCATCCAGTCTCTTCTGTGTACATTTTAGCCTGCATACCAACTAGTCTGAAGACAAGTGCTTTAGTGTCTTAGTTTGTAAGCAATAGTCTATAACTGTGGTGGTGGTGCTGCGGTAGCGTTGTCGTCTCACAGTAAGACGTTGTCCTGTTCGATTCTCAGCTAGAGCATCTTCTATGTGGAGGCATGCGTGAATGGGCGTACCTTCATTGAAGGTTGTGCATCAGGGCCGGCAACTCGGCATGTAAACAAATCTACTGCCAATCATTAGCGGACTGGAGTTCCACTGTGGTGATCCCTAACCGGGAAAAGCTGAAAGACACAACAAGTCTTATAGTCTATAAACCCTCCCCCACTGACATCCTGCTGGTCAGCTTTTACTCTCTACTTCCAAGAACAATAAACAGTATTCACGATGGATGACTCCAGCCAGCAAAGTTGAACAAATTAAACAAGTTTATTCTAAACGGACACAGAGACACTTGTATTTCATAAATGCCTTCAACATACATCCACTTACATTTTCGTCATAAAAATGACTTCATGAAGGCTGTACAGCCTTAGGCATAGTTGAACTAGGTGACCGCCTAGGGCACCATACAGGCCAGCATTGTAAAGGGTGCAATTTGTATTTATTTATTAATTTTAATTAAGTTACTTTTCGAACTGCGGTGGTGGTGGTGCTGCGGTAGCGTTATTGCCTCACAGTTAGACGTTGCCCATTCGATTCTCAGTTAGAGCGTCTTCTGTGTAGCGACATGCATAAATGGGCGTTCCTTCATTGAAGGTTGTGTGTTAGGACCAGCAAGCCAGTATGTAAAAATCTGCTGCCAATCATTAGCGGACCGGAGTTCCGCTGTGGCGACCCCTAACTGGGAAAAGCCGAAAGACACAAACAATTAAGTTACTTTTCGAAGGGCACCAGAACCCATAGGGTGAGGGGGAGGTGGGGCACGACCAGTGGCATAGCTAAGTGGGGGTGGGGGCAAGAGGGGCGGTCCGCCTGATGTTTCATAGCATCACCTCCTGTTCTTCCTGTATGTGCGTGCATTGTCACACAGACTTCCTGTTCCTCCTGCCTCATTTTCAAGAAAGGGGTGTTGTTTATTGCGTCATTTTCAAGAAAGGGGTGTTGTTTATTGTGGCTGAGACAACATTTCTTTGCTGACAGTGTGTGTGTGTGTGCGTGTGTGTGTGTGTGTGTGTGTGTGTGTGTGTGTGTGTGTGTGTGTGTGTGTGTGTGTGTGTGTGTGTGTGTGTGTAATGCCCCAGTTAAGTATACCTGTTGTTTAGTGTCAAACAGGCTCAAACCCTGTACTTTAGGTACAATAAACAAGAGCCTGAATTCTCAACCCATACCACCACTTGTGATACAAGGAGTTGGTTCCATAGCTCTCAACTGTCCAGATTTTCACAGAATGCCTGGAATGTTTGGCTCAGTCTGTTCCTCTTATAATTTGTGTTTTTCTGGAAAATCAGTGAGAACTGAATTCACTAAATAATGATAGCCATTTAAGTTTGTCTTCCTATCTTTCAGGAAATGCATGGTAACACAAAGCATTTTATTCTAGCAACTTTCTAAAATTATAAAAGCAATTTTTTAAAATGTGTCCCTGATCTTGGGCCTTTGTCCTCATTCACAATAAATTATGACTTTTTCCAGATTTCTTGTATTGCAAAGTTGATAGATATAGTTGAGTGTCAAGTGGATTTTACAAGGAGCCGAGTGCTTCTGAGGAACAGAAGTTTAGTGCTGCTTATATCAAGGTTGTTTGCATTGTTAGTAGAACAGGTAGTATACTTGCTTTTGATGCAGAAGGCTGTGGGTTCTACTCCCACAGTATGTAGATGAATTGCTGATACTGTACTGTGTTGTACTTTAAAGGGGGTGGATGCTGCAGTTATGAGAATGTCTTCCTTTGGAGGAGATAGCTAGTAATTATAAACCTGTTGTCAGTTTGCCATCATTCCCTATGGCAATATTACTAGCTTATCATTTTTTTAATGTAACATAGGCAGTTTATTCCTCATGGGCAACAGGCACGTTGCTTGTAGATGAAACAATGAACTATAAAGTTGTCTGCTAGCTGCAACCTCTTCATTAGTTACATATCTCTTTAATGTGGAATTATTTAGATGGCTTTTACTTCTGCAGAGATTGTGCATATTTACTGATATTGGGGGATTGTAATGACAGAAGTTTGAGTAGACTTTTATGATAGAAATTTTCTGAATTGGGCAGTTTTGTCATTATTGGTTCATACATTTTGTTTCATTGTTTATTAAAAGAATGTTTAAAACTACAAATTTAAAACACATTCTAACAAGTGGTGCTGTATTATACAAGGAATATAACTGAATATGATCAGGAAGGTGAATCAAAGAATAAATACATGCATGCATGGTCCTAAAAATGTGTGCAAGGAGCCTATTGTTTGAAAACAGCCCAAAAGTAAACTTAATCCTCCACTGGCCTGATACATTTTCTATGAATGTGAGTTTTCATGCCGTTTCAATGAATGTAAGTTTTGCCATTTCAATGAATGTGAGTTTCAAAGGCAGAGAAGTTTACTACTCATGCTGTCTGCTTTCATTGTGAGACTGTATTGTTTGTTTAGCAAATGGCTATCTGTTTGTACTATTTTATTTCAATATCTGTAATCATTGTAGAAGCAAATAAGAGAACAGTATGCACGCTGATAGATTTGAACAGTGTGCATGGTAACTGGTGAAAAATAGCCAAACAATGGAATGATTAAGGAGGGGGCTGTTGATAGGGGGGTAGGGAGTTGCTGCAGTAGGGTCTGCAACAGGGGTGCAGCCTATTACCCTGTCTAGGGCCTATTTGACCCTGATCCAGCTCTGGTATTTAAAGTAGGAAATCTGTACGCAAAGGTAGTTGCAGTTTAACTACATTTCAAGGTATATTTTTCTTCCTATGCATTTAAATAATTTAAGGAAATGACTGGAGTGGCTTTCTTGGGGAGTGACCTTCCTGTGGGTGTGGCTCAAATAGGAGTGTTTCATGAGTATGGTGTGGGTGGGACTTAAGTAGCACCGGAGCACTACTTCACCTAGTGCGCCATTTCAGCTAAGGCTAGCCCTGCCTTCAAGGAAGTCATCTTTGATCTCCCTTCCTTTCTTATTTCTCCTTGTCTGATACAGTGATTAAAGTGCTTTTAGCTCTGAGCTAGTATTTGTACACAGTCACCACTGACTCAGTGCATTCAACTGTCTCTTCAGTGTGTTTTTATTTTTCTATAGAAGTGCCCCTGCAAGCAAACAGATATGTATATAACAGTGAAGTCTGCAGGTTGAACACCAGTCTGTGGGCTATATTTTTATGTAAATTATAAATATCTTGGCAACCTTAAACAAAGAAATTTGCCCACTATAATATTTCACTTTTCGTAGACCACAGCAGTCACATTAGTACTCTTTCCTTCAATGGTGCTCCTTTGACTGTTTTTTTGCAGTCCACTGTCTCCTTTCCTTAAGTTTGTTTCTCTTTAGCCCCTGATGTTTCTGTAACCATTTTCAGTTCTGAGTCAGTATTTTGTCCAGGACTGCAGTCCTGCATTTTGGCTCACGTTTTTTCATTATTTTGCTGATCTTTATGGGAGGGGGTAGCCTAGACTAATCACACAGAGCATATTGCTTGTTTCTGGGGTAATTTACATGTATCTTCTTTCTACTGCTCCACCCATTGTCGTGCTTTATACCAGACTCACTCCACACTCCTGCATCATTCCTTCTCTCTCTCTCTCTCTCTCTCTAGCATGGGTGCAAGGGAATTACACGGTAAGTGATAAAAGACAATCAAATGTTCCAGGTATATGTTATATTTACTTTACCAAATGATTTGTGTTTATCTAACTGGTGCTTTGCAGACATTATTGCTTGCACAGATTGTTACTGAACCTATTTTCTACCTGAAAATGTACCTTCTAAGTACGACTTGCACCTTTACTTTAGCTGATTTGAGTTAGCAGTGTTTGTAATGGTGTCCAATATTTTCAGAATTCCAGTGTGTTTCATAAGCACTGAATGCTTATTATATTAGCATAGTTCTTTACATCTGGTGTTACAAAAACTAGAAATGTAATCTAAACTGTAGAGATCTCATAGCATTATCAAGTCCTTTCATTGCCAAAAGAGCTTGCTGAAATATAAGTTAAAATACTTCAACTGGGTTTAAAGAAAGTGCTTGTTAAAACTTCTGTTCAATTTTTAAAGTACTTGTGAGGTTTAAGGGTATTTTTGCAATGCTTTTCTTGCCTTATCCTTACTTTTTTCATTGTTCCTGTGTTGTTCTGGTGCTAAAAAGCTGCTTTGTGAAAGATTAATGCTTTTAATTTGTAAGGGCATTAACAAGATAGTACTGTTTCTCTGCCCTCTGCGGATGTGTTGTTTAAAGTGGGTGACTTCAATAAGCCAAGTGGCCCCATGACAGCCACTGTATTTTACAAATTAATTTCTATATTTATTAAGAACCTACTTACAATTTGATTTACTGGCTGCAGTGTTCTGTTGCATATAATTCATCACATAGTCATTTAATTGAATTTTTACTTAACCTTGAATACATCTCTTATTTTTTTTTCAATAGGTTCACTGGAAACATTCCCAAAGTATACACACAGCAGGCTCATCCAAAAGGCATTCTTAGTCCACTCAATCTAACTACCATTTATTTTGGACAAACTTTGTACCACCTCTGCCCTTGTGCTTTAAGTAAGTGTTGGGCACCCAGTCTCTTCTGTGTACATTTTAGCCTGCGCACCGACTAGTCTGAAGACAAGTGCTTCAGTGTCCTAGTTTGTAAGCAATAGCCTTATAGTCTGTAAACCCTCCTCCACTGATATCCTGCTGGTCAGCTTTTACTCTCTACTTCCTAACAGATGCTGACATTTGCTCATACTGCTCTTACTCAAATGATTTCTTCACTTCTTCTATACTTGCTACTCCCATTATTTATATCCGACTGTCTTTCTTCATTGGAACTGCAAGGCTTCAAGGAAGTCACCTTTGGTCTTCCTTGCTCCTTTCTGCTTGCCCAGTACAGTTATTAAACCACTTTCATCTCTGAGCCAGTATTTGTGCACAGTCACCTTTGCCCCAGTGCACTTAACTGCCTCTTTAAGCTAGAAAAGTGTGTTTTTATTTTTCTATAGAAGTGTGCCTGCAAGCAAATAGATATGTATGTAACAGTGAAGTCTGCAGTTTGACCACCAGTCTGTGGGCTATATTTTTATGTAAATTATAAATACTTTAGCAGACTAACACAAAGAACTTTGTCCACCAAAATAGCTACATTTCTTAGACCACAGCAGTCCCACTGGTACTTTCTCCTTCAAATGTGCTCCGTTGATTGCTTTTTTGCAATCCATTGTCTCCCTTTCTTAAGTTTATTTCTCCTTACACCCAGATGCTTGTGTAACCACTTTTAGTTCTGAGCCAGTATTTTTCCAGAGCTACACTCCTGCATCTTGGCTTACTTTTTTTCATCATTTTACTGATCTTTTTGTGTGTATGTCTGTGTGTGTGTGTGTGTGTGTGTGTGTGTGTGTGTGTGGGGGGGGGTAGTCTTTGGACTTTGCAAATTAAAGTCAATAGAAACCCCCTCACTATTATATATTGCCATTAGCCAGGTTAAGCTGATATTAGACTAACTCTACTACTAAAACTGTGTCGCTGAGGAAAAAAATCAAGAGTTACATCTACAGGCACAGAGGTATTTTAAACTGCATTGTTCCCTTTACTTATCTGTCTCAGCAGATCTGTGGCTGTTTAAGTTCAGTCACTGACTGATTGCTATTCTCTCTCTTTGCCAAGTTTTCAACCACTCCATTTGCCCTTGCTAACACTCAAGCTTTCTCCACTCTCCTCCCGTCCCCTATCCCCAGTTCTCACTCACCCCTTCCTACTCTACATCTATACTTCCATAGCAGAATCCACATAACCCTCAAACCAATACCATTGAAACAAATCATTAAAATGACTCTGAATAGTAACACCCACTCCAGTTTACCACTCAAGACTCTCTCTCAGACTATCCTAATCCTTGCACCCTATAACTATTGCATCACATTACATTTCTGCAACCAACCCAGTACCTTTTCTAACATTTTCTAATCCTACTTTACAGCACAGATAAAACACAAGTTAAAGAAGATGCCCCTTACTCAGATTATTCTACTATTCTTCCTAACTCTAGTAGTCTTCATCACCAATTATCAAATACAAAGCCTTCAAATACATAGGACTTCAACCAATGCTCACACAGAATATCAACATCTACCCAGCCTATCTTTCTCCATAGCACCCGTTCTCTACAGACAAACCACATTTGATTGATTAATTTAGGACATCTTAAAACTAAGTATCCAAATTTACAGTCAGATACCAAAGCAAGACCAAAATATAACTGGTCACATTCTTCCCTCTATAAAATGTCATTTCAAAAAATTAGTGGAGCTATTCACTCCAACTCATGTCCCATTGTTCATAAAAACATCATTTCCAACCCTCTCAACAAAAAAAAAGCAGAATCCAACCTCACCTTACTAAATATGAACCTAAGAAGTATGCGCAATAACATCCATGACATACATGTCTACCTTGCCACATACACTCCTAGTGTAGTCATAGCTACTGAAACCTGGTTAAAACAAAAAAAGAAATAAAAGATAATGAGACCCCCCCAGGATATAATATACTCAGACATGACAGACAAAAGAAGCCTGCGGGTGGTGTAGAATCATCTAGAAAAATTCCTCAACCATCAAAAATCAACTAGGAGATGCATTGGTGCAGTGGTTAACATTGGCTCTTCACAGCAAGAGGTTCTCCTGTTCAATTCTCAGCTAGAGTGCATTCTGTCCAGAGTCTGCATGTCCTCCCTGTGTTCATGTTTCCTCCCACTCCCACATTCCAAAGACATGCATCTGGAGTGTTTCTCTCTGGGCCTCTGCTGAAAATAGGCCCTATCCTAGTTGGACTTTCCTGGTTAACAAATGCTAAATAAATAAAAACTCAGCCACAGCTGGGGTGTTTCTCCCTGGGCCTCTGCTGAAAATAGGCTCTATCCTAGCTGGACTTTCCAGGTTAACAAATGTTAAATAAATAAATAAAAACTCAGCCACAGCTGGTCTTTCACTTAGAACACCCTTATCCCTTTCTCTTTGCCAAATCTGCTATCATTCCTTAATAGGGAAGGCAGTCTCTAATCTGCAGTCCAGACTTTCACCCGGTTTCATCCCACTCCATTACCTTTTCCTCCATAGTTAGTTATTTGCTCCCATTATCTTGTTTCCTTTTCTAATTTTCTCCAATAAATCCCAGTCCCCTCTTGACTATTTTCTATGCAACTACTTGCAGTCTATAGTTTCATTTTGTTTGAATCAGCTTTGACCCTATCCTGGTTGTATTGCTGGCTGAAGAACTAGTTTGATCACACATTGGGTATTTGGGACATGAAATGCATTTATCATACCAGAGAAGAAGTCACTGAGAAGATGTGCATCCATGCAGTATTAGAGGGTATTCAAGAAGAGTGGAGCACAGGGATACAATGGTGGGTCTATATTAAATATTCGAACGCTTAAACGTTTGAATCACTAAACATCAAACTTTAGTGATTGAATGCTTAAATATTCAAATATTTTAAAAAATTAAAAAAAAACATTAAAACAAAGAAAAGAAAAACTAAAGGGTGTAAGCAGGGGGGCAAGCCCCCATGCATCCCCCACCCCCCACTACTTAAATATACCGACTCTAAGATCGTGCTACAGTGTAGGGAAGGGGAAATTTTCCATTTCTGCACTGTAGCACACTGAAGTGCAATCTTGGACTTGATATATTTAAGTAGCAGGGGTGTGGGGTGCAGGGAGACTTTCCCACCCGCTTAAACACTTTACATTTTTTTTTTAAATATTCGAACATCTAAGCGTTCGATCACTAAAGTTTGATCTTTAGTGATTTGAACGTTTAAGCATTCGAATATTTAATATAGATCCACAATGGTAAGTATGCATTGCTGTTTCACAGACATGCTGAATTCATTGTTAGATGTTGTATGTAGTCATCATGTACACACAGGACATATTACACTTCATACTTGTTTTTATCAGATATGCATGGTACAGTATTCTACAATGTAGATGTTGGGAGGCATATACAAAGGAGGCTAGGCTGCTGAAATAGCAGGGCATGAAATGTTACTTTGTTTTGTCTGCCAAATCCATCAGTATTGAGATGTTTAAACAGGAAGGTATGCTGACATCCTCACTGGTGGCACAAGCGGAGACAGGATACTTCTTTTCATGGTGACATAAAAGACTTGGTGCTCCTATGTGGAGTTTCATTTCTCCCTTCTCCACAGTCATGGCAGGCTGACAGTTCATGAACATGCCTGCAGTAGTCATCACATCTGTGGAGTAGGAGTCATTTACTCTTATGTTAATGAAAGATTCTGTTTCTGTGGCAGGTCACATTCGGTGCAGCTCGTTTGCATCTCTGAGTGTGGGAAAGCATTTAGTGTGGTTGCCACACTACAATATTGTGTTCAGTATGTACTCCAGTGGAGGCAAATTATTATTATTTTTGTAATAACAGAGACATGAGTGGTAAAGCCACAGTTGTTTGGTATTTCTGTGTTTGTTGGCGTATTAAAAGTGGAAGACCATCGATTTTTTTCTCTGGTGACTGTTTTTTCATTATTTTTCTGTTTGCACCTAGTGACATAGTCGTTGAAGGACCTTGATTCCTTACCTTCTAGTCCCTTCTTGAGGTATTCCATGACCAAATTACCAAAAATGACTATTGTGTGTCTTCATGGTGAAATGTGATCACTGCTGGCTGTTCAAGGGCCCAGAAGAGAGTACAACACAGTCAGCTTATTTTTCTGACTCTTCAGACTTGCTTCCAGTCATTAATCGGATTTCTATGTTTTGTCATCAACATATATGATAATTCCTTTTTGCTCCAACCAATGTAAAGAACTCAAAGCCGCTAAAACAGTGATATATTTTTTAATGTAAAGTACAACAGCTAAGACTCTCGACTCTCTTTAATTGCTAAGTTAAAATGGTAAATTCATGTCTAAACTATCATACCAAATGCTATGAAGCAGGTTGTATCTCATGTGCAATGCATAGGTTGAGCAGAGATAACCGTAATAATACCTTACTTAGAAATGAAAAGAGAAATGTAATCACACCTTTGCTGTAGCAATGAATGCATATATTAACTTACAGACATATGTAATCCATCATATTTTCTGCAGATTGTACTAATGGTCATACTGCTGCTTAAAGCAGTAATCTAATTACTAAACCTCATTACTTTTCAATGTGCAGCTCTAGGAAAAACCTATAGGATGGGTGCAGAGCTGAAGAAATAACTTACAAAAAATATGCGTCATGGCATACCTCTAATAAGCCTTCTATACTCATAAGAAATGCAAAGTAAGTGCATTTCAGTAGGCAGCCTACATGGATTGAGAATGTTTCAGGTAGTGGGCTTTGTATTCTGTGCTTCCTTGTGGGTGATTCATAATAGGGGTCACATTATATTGCATGAATCTGTCTTTATACACTGGGTATTTCTACAGGCTACCATTAACTCAGTTTGACTTGGCATGCAGTGTACACCGTTCTTCATTAATTTGTCTACCACTCTCTGTAATCCTTTTGTATTTTTATAACTTTATTCTAAAAGAACATGTTTTAAATTGCAGTCAACCTGTTAGGTAACTTTTGTAATGCTTTAGACGAGAAAAAGTAAATAAGGAATTTAAAATAAAATCAGCATTGTGCAAATAGAAATTATATGCAGTTGTTGACTTAGACATTGTGCAATTGTTATGCTAAAAACACAGTATTACTTCCTGGTGTGTTTGTGGGTGCAACCAGCACCGATCGCTTACAGTTTCCTGCCTCCTTCCCTCACATCCTGCACCCACAAGCAAACAAATGGCTGTAAATGCAGCACTACCAGTTGCTTGTAAAAGCTAGTTTACCTGTCTGTCTGCACGTTTGTCTGTCCATCTATATATCTTTTTTAATATGTCTTACCAGAATGTTCATTTGGGAGGTTCCATTTTCATTGGAGTTCCAGGTGGACAAATCAACAGACAATAAAAACGAGGAATATTAACTGTAGTCAGCAAGCAGAACAGGCAGTTTGTACGATGATACGTCAGAACATATTTTACAACATGAAGACACCAGTAAGAAAAAAACATTAAAGCAACAAAATGTGCGAGCATTGTATAACTTCACAAAATGAACACATATGAAAGGCTGCAAGTACTGAAAAAGCAGATAAACTGTCCTATAGAGTTATTGCAGCAATTTATTGTACATGATTCAATACAATTTATGGCTACAGTAAAACTTAGTTACAGTATAATTTAGAAAAATATTACTGGGCAAGTTATCAAACTGTTGAAAGCTGATATGATGGGAGTAATAAGCAGATATGCAGAGATTTCTGATACTGTTTAATTGGGAGATGCATGACAATTGACTGGATGCTAGATTAAACTGAAGTCAGATAATGAGGTGATATCACAATTACAGTTCCTGACTTTTTAGAGATTTTGTTTAAGACAAGACTTGAAAAGATTCTCTTTTGGAAAAAAAGTTTATTTTGAATAGCAGCTTATTCCAGTTTCTCAGCTGTAATAGGAAAATTGGGGTCTCCACACTTGTGGGATTTAGGGATAGACACTATGTGACTGACTGCGGCTCTCTGATTTTAGGGAGAAGGTGTTTCTAAAAGATATTTTGAGCTAATGATGCAGTTGTTGAAATGTAATAATTTGAATAAAGCACAGTTGAATGACAGAAATAAGAATGAATCTGAGCTGGTATAGACTGTGTATTGAAAAGCAATGGTGAATTTCGTTGTGTCTTGAGACAAATCTAGAGATTATGTTGTAAGTTTACTCTAGTTTATGAAGCAGAGAAGAAAAAGAAATGAGTTAAGAGGAATATATAACTGAGGAGGCAGATAAGTGGTTACAGTGGCTAACCTGACGTTGTCCATCAACAAAGTTTTATTTATTCATTAGAAGTAGTCTGACCTTTAAAATAACATGACAACAAGATGAAAAATGAGACATATTCCTAATCAGACATGCAAAACAAGCCTGAAGGAGACATGAAATAAATAATGTAAGAATAATTAGCATACAGAATGTATGCATTTGAAGTATCTCTACATGGGCTAAATGCATTCTGATAAAGATGACATTTATGAGACCTCCTAAAAGAGCTGTCAGATTCACATTCCTGAAGCAAGAGAGACAGTAGATTGTGCAGGACTAAGTTAAGGTAAGCCAACAAAATTCAACCCTATATTTTAATCTGGCCTCTGGTACATCTAGCAAACTTGGCTTAATGACCTGTGTTTCAGAAATTCCTTAATATAAGTAGGATCCAAACTGTAATGTCCATCATAGATGAATGTCTTAATCTTAAAGACACATCTGGCAGGGAACAGGTGTCTATGCAGGTCCTGAAAAGACAGTTATGTGACTGATCCAAAAGGAAGCAGTAGATTGTCTAGCTGTAGAATTCTACAACTGCTGTAGTCAAACCAGATTACTGTGCATAATCCCAAGGTAAAGGGTATTGTGAATGCATTCATTATGTCATGATTTGATTACTACTACTGTTAAGCACATCAACTGTATAAGATGACTGAGCTAGGAGATGTTCTCCATGCAGAAGGATGTTCTCTTTATACCAACCAACACCTGGTCCTTTAGTTTTGGCTTTGCAAAGTTGATCATGTTTTATGCTGGCCTTATTGGTTGTATCTTTTACCATGATATTTTTAATAATGCAACCACAATGTTTAGCTGAAGTCACCTGTCCTGTCTTTGTTGGGTCAAAAGCTTAATTGTTTAATTTGAATCTATCAACAGTTGAGGTTTGTATAGGAGGTGGTAGGTAAGAGAAATCAGATTAAATGATCCTGGGAGAGAACATCAAGGACTTGGTGTTTTGTGCATTGTGGTATATTCCCTTGGAGACTAACAAAGAATGTAAGTGATGGAATAATTGTTAAACTTTGATATTAATGTTGATGAACTGTCACTCAGCCCAAGAACATAAGTTGCTCTTGCATAACTTTTTGTGTTTCTTGCATATATGCTCAAACAATATATTGTTGCAGAAGAGGTCCTTAGTGGACAGGATACAAAATCAAACTTCAGACATAGTTTCTGACATGAGATAATTGCTAATGAAATTGAGAACTGCTCTAAAAAGCTGACAATTTGAACCACATAGCTGTAAGCAACTTCAAATATATCTTTCAGTGCTAATAACACTAATGGATGTATAATACTTAACAAAGGTGTGCAGTACAACACCAATGCATTTATTATTAAGTGACATCCATCCATATTAATATTGTCTCATCAACAATGTGTGAGCAATTGTATTCAGTAGTACAACAGCAGCAAATGTTGCATTCTTGAACCATTTTAAAATAGTGCATGTTACTTATCTGTCATCATAAAGTGCAAAGCAAAATGTCACTGTGCCAGCTGGCAATTCTCCCTTTCAGGTATCTCAAAATACTCATTGTGAGCACACAACAGTACTATGTTGTTACCAATGTGCTTCATATTTTTATTAACAATATAGTATCAAATACTGATTTCTACAGATGTTTTAGTGCCATGTGGCTAGCATTGTGTGTGCCCTGTTGTTTTGAGTGTATGTTACTTCTTTTTACTATAAAATGCAATGCATCATGTCATAGCTTCAACTGGGATCTCTTCTTACAACCATACATTCCACTGCAACACAACTCCAGCATCATAGCTAGAGTTGGGTGAAGGAGGCAGCCACTCTGGGTGCAAGGTGCTAGGGGGCACAATAGGCAGATGCTGACTGGTCACTAGTGCAGTACCAATATTCACTTCCATAGTGCCATTTCTGATTTCATTTCTGAATGCTGGCATGGGAATTAATTCTGACACTTCTAAACTGCATTCTTTTGTAGTCAGGACTGAAGCACTTGCTTCAGGGCTTCACATGGTTTAGCAAGCTACTCAACTCAGATTTCATGGGTACCAGATCAAGGAGTGGTACCAGGCACAAGATAAGTCAGCTACAGCTCTGCACACTTCCCTTGCAAAAAAAATCCTCAGTATCAAGTCTTCAAATGCTCTAGTGCTCCCTCACAAACTGCTTCTGCATCAAAACAAATAAAACCCTTCCTCATCACAAAAGAAAAAAAATGCTCTAGGAAATGCCTACTTAACCTTAAGAAAGCTAAATTATTACTGTTTTGTTCTGCTCAAAAACTCAGACTCCATAATTAATTTTAAATTTCTAGATGGTCATCATAGCCCTTTAGAAACCATCACCTCATTCAATTACCTCAGTCTTTGGCTTGATCTAGCCATTAACTTTCAAATACACATCCACAAACAAAAATATCGCTATCTCTTTTCTGGGCATGATTGCTCTTGCACTTCCTATGTCGATCAAGTAGGGAAGTTATTGTGTAAAAAACAAAGCATTAACACAACTCAAATATGCACTTTCAGTAATTACCACGGCCTATAAGAACATTGAAACTTCCCTTCAAACTACTGCAAAGAACATTTTTCAATATATTTGTATATTACCAAGAACAGAACACCACTGTTCATTGCTCATAAAATGGCAAACAGACTGTCATAGCGAAAGATAGCTTAGCACCTGTTGGGCAGAGTGTTATTTAAGCTGCTAAATGAAAACTCTTTTGCATACTTATTTATTTTACATTTGTTGACCGGGCTAGTCCAACTGGATACATATCCATTTTCAGCAGAGGCCCGGGGAGGTAAGCTCCGTGCAGAAAAAAAATAGCAAAATAAAACATTTTTACAAACAATGTTGTTACAGGTTAAGTACAGGGGCATAGCCAGTGTGTTCTTAGGAAAAGTTTGTTTGTTTTTGAAAAGAGATATGGAGGAAACTGAAGAAAGTTCACTGGGAGAGAAGGTTCCAGGATTTTCCAACAGTGTTGCTGAAAAGAGAGTCCCCAGCCTTGTTATTAGATTTAGAGGTGTTTACAAGAAGTTTGTGTGATGAGCGCAAGGAATCCAGATTCTTATAGGGATAGATGAGGTTAGTTAATATAGGAGTACTGGAAGGTTGGTAAAGAGTCTTATGGGCAATGGTTAGTTGGTGGAATTTAAGCAGATTCTGAATTTCTAGCCATCCAAGCTGCTTAAGATTATAGCAGTGGTGGGTTCTGAATGGGTTGCCAGTAGCAAACCTGGCAATGTTATTGTAGGAGATATCCAGTTTGGCGAGGTTATTTTTAGATAAATTAGTAAATATGGGTGAGGCATGGAGGAGTGTAGAGATTAGATGGGTGTGAGCAATAGTTTTTCTGACTGTTGGTGAAAGGAATGGTTTGATTCTGTAGAGAGAGCCTAGCTTTTTATTGACGGTTTTTATCGTATTGTTGATATGTGTGTCAAAGTTAAGATTGTTGTCTATGGTAATACCAAGTAGTTTAGTAGTTGGGTCAGGTGATATGGGAGTACCATTTGTGGATATTACTGAGAAATCTATTGGGACAGTCTTACGAGTAGGATTGAAAAGGAGGAGTTTTGTTTTTTTGGGGTTCAACAGAAGGCAATGTTGTGTAAACCAGTGTTCTACTGTATTAAATACTTCTTGGGTAAGGAAGTGAAGTGTAGAAGTTGATGTGGCTGTACATATAAGTGTAGAATCATCAGCGTACTGAACACATGTAGCTTGGGGGATTGCTAGATGAAGGTCATTGATAAATATGGAGAAAAGAAGAGGACCTAATATGGACCCTTGAGGGACACCAATGTTAATGGGCAGGTGGGTAGATAGAGTGTTGTGCCAAAGTACTGCCTGTTGTCTGTTATCTAAATAGGATTGGAACCATTTAATAGTGAGTGTATCTAGTGAGAGGGATTTGAGGATATTTATAAGTATTTAGTGATTAGCCATATCAAATGCCTTGGACAGGTCGATAAATAGTGCTGAGGAGAGCATATTGGCATTTCGGTTTTTGTTAATACAGTCAGTAAAGGAAAGGAGGGCAGTAGTAGTGCTGTGGGATGGTCTGAAACCATGTTGACAGCTGGAAAGTAAGTTATTTTGGATTAGGTGGTCTAGCAGTTGCTTATGGATGCATTTTTCCATTAGTTTTGCCAAAGGTGAAAGTAGGGCTATGGGACGGTAGTTGGAGAAATCAGTAGATTTTCCACCTTTATGAAGGGGGATAATGTGGGAGACTTTCCAGATGCTAGGGATGTGTCCTTCACTAATGGTTCTGTTAATCAGAATGGAAATGGGATAGGCTATGGATTTGGCTGATTTCTGTAGATATTCAGCTGGTAATTGATCTGCTGAAGGAGAGCAAGGTTTAAGTTTTTGGATAAGAGAAAGAATATATGTTGTAGGGATGGGTTGGAAGAGAAAAGGAGGGGGTGGACTTGTGTTGAGAGATAGGTAAAGTGAAATTATTAGGTGATAGGTGACTGGCAAGTGATTGAATGGCCTCAGTGAAAAAAGTATTGAAGGCATTGGCAGTGTGCTTTGGGTTCTCCTGGTCTGTGTCTTGTGGGTTAGGTGTAATGGAGTGACCTGGGTGTAATAGTTGGTTAATACTTGCCCAGAATTTTTGTAGGTTATTATGTTTAGTTTGCTGGAACTGTAAGTAGTAGTTTCTTTTATCAGACAGTATAGCTTTCTTAGTTTCATTTCTCAGTTGTCTAAAGTTTTGATGGTCAGCTGAGTTTTTAGTCATACGCCATTTGGCCCAGTATTTATTTCTAAGGTGGATTTTTTGTTTGGTGTCTTTTGACAGCCATGGGGCAGATTTAGTCTTGATTCTAATAGAGTGGTTTGGTGCATGGTTATCTAGGATGGTGAGGAATTTGGAATTAAAGTATTTGACAGCTTCCTCCAATGGGAGGTGTGTTAAGGGAGACCAGTTGCATGCTCTTAGTTCACTTTGGAAGAGGTCAGGGTTAAAGTTTTTCTTGGATCTAATGGACTTGATAGTGGGTGGAATGGTGGCATTGGTTTTATGCCTGATAATGTAGGTAAGTGAGTGGTCACTAATATCATCAGGGAGGGTTCCAGATTCATATATGTGGGGATGTTTTTTTATGAGTATCCAATCCAAGGTACTCTCTTTCTTATTGGGCTTGTTTATCCTGGTAGGGGAGGTAATGATTTGAGAGAAACCAAATAGGTTAATGAGGGTGGTAGGTTGGCTGCTGCAACAGCTGTTCCAATCTATGTTAAAATCCCCTAGGATAATGGTTTCTTGGGGCAGGTTTAGTGATAGCCAGCAGAGGATATCTTCTATGGTGGTATTGTTATTGCCAGGAGGTAGATAATACAGATAATATAGATGGATTTGAAAGTGTTGAGTTGAAGTTTGGAAATAAGAATTTCAGCAGTAGAATCTACAGGTGGTTTAAGGTCATAAGTGGTGATCTGTAGACCTGATTTAAATAGGATAGCAATTCCCCCACCTTTCTTTGCTATACGGTCAGATCTATATATATTATATCCGGGTGGGGTGATTTCATTGTCTTTAGTTACAGGCTTTAACCAGGTTTCTGTTAAGCAGAGAATGTCGAAAGAGTAGACTTCTAAGAGAGCATGGAGTTGTGAGACTTTATTATTGATGCTAATGTTGAGGTGGGCTATGAAGAGAGAGTTTGTTGGCTGAGTAAGGGAATGTGTGTTGAATTGATTGGGATCATGGAGTTGTGTGGTAGGAAGTGTCATTGGGCCAGGATTTGGTTGTATGTCTCCGTCTTTTAATGAGAGGAGTTGTATAAGAGAGCCTAGAGTTGGGACTCTTCTGTATAGATGTGGAGATTTTCTGGGATTCTGATTGTAGTGCCTAATGTGGACTGTTCTATGAAATCTAGACAGTAGATAGCTGGGTGTAGATGTTATGTTTACATGTTTTGTGAGTGCTGGTAGGTAAGAAGAGGTAATTAGCTTATTGGGGATATGAATGTTGGGATGTAATGAGAGTTCATAGGAGGTACGTATGTAGGCTAAAAGTAATGGTGGTAGAATAAGTAGCAGAAGTAACAGGTGAAAGTGTAAATGTGTTTGGACTGATGGTTTATACATTTGGATGGATTATTAGTTAGGTGTGTTGTTGTAGGTATGGGTGTATGGTAGTTGCTGACAGGGAAGAGCAAAAGAAAAGGTGGGTGTGGTTAGGAGAGAATAGGGAGTGGTTAGAGAAGGATGATAGGGGTGTGTGTCCAATGGTAAGGTAGCCTGAGAATATTGGGAGGAGGAAAGGGTGTGAGTAAATAGTATAAGAGTAGGACCCCTGGGGGTGGGAATTGGGGTAGGGAGATGACAGGTAGTAAAATGGCTTGACAAGAAACAATCAGTAGAGCTGGATACTAAAGGTAAGTTAGGTAAGACAGGAGTAGGTAAGAGCAGAGATAAGTAAGGAGTCTGTGATGGAATAGGTGGTTGTAGACAGTAGTAGTAAAGGGTGAGGAGAGAGTATAAACAGGTGGTCTGGGAGATCCAAAATGTTAGTTAAGGAAACAAGAGAGCAGAAGGTAATCAAGAGGTGAAAGCTGGGTTAAGGGTGCCACCTAGTGGCTCTTCTATTGCAGGTGAGTTTGAGAGGGAGTTAGCTGGTTGTAGAACTGGGAGGGGGTGACTGCAAGTAATAGGGGTTGCTGTGTAGGTTAGGAGGTAAATGGGTAATAGTATTGTTAAGAGAGGGAGGTAGAGACTGCTGGCTGTCCTGGCCTAAAGCCTGCATTAGATCCCCTAAAGGGTTTAGTACAATGGTTTACAATGTTACTGGCAGGATATAGAGACCAACAACATACTTTCTTATTATCTTGAGACAGGATGCAGGAAATTTAGGCTGTGAGATGCCACTGCAGGGATTCTGATAGGGTTCTTTCCACAAGGCAAGTTGGTTTCAAGAGACTAGTGTGGGAATAGCACAGGAAGAGTATGGTATTTCTTATTATCTTGAGACAGGATGCAGGGAATTTAGGCTGTAAGATGCCACTGCAGGGATTCTGATAGGGTTCTTTCCACAGGGCAAGTTGGTTTCAAGAGACTAGTGAGGAATAGCACAGGAAGAGTATGGTATTTCTTATTATCTTGAGACAGGATGCAGGGAATTTAGGCTGTGAGATGCCACTGCAGGGATTCTGATAGGGTTCTTTCCACAAGGCAAGTTGGTTTCAAGAGACTAGTGCAGGAATAGCACAGGAAGAGTATGGTATTTCTTATTATCTTGAGACAGGATGCAGGGAATTTAGGCTGTGAGATGCCACTGCAGGGATTCTGATAGGGTTCTTTCCACAAGGCAAATTGGTTTCAAGAGACTAGTGCGGGAATAGCACAGGAAGAGTATGGTACGAGGCAAAAGACGCTGGGACAGGAGCAGACAGCAGTCAGGGCTTTACCAAGATATTAAAGATCTTAGTTGGCAGGTTTACAATTAGGGAAAGATCATATAACCTCAGATCTCAACTTGTGCCTTCTGTCTCCATGCAACTTTCTCGATTAGGAAATGTATTGACCACAGGTTCTCCATACTTGGGTCAAAACGTTTACATTCCATCCCCCCTTACAGCAGAACCTTTACTACTCCAGTCATAAAAAACTTCAAATGGCATCACAGAAAAGAAGCAGACTGCAACTGCTTCCCCAACATTACAGAATGTAATCTGCACATTCACTTGAAGTTTATTACCTTAGTTTTTTGCTCCATCCTATCACTGTTGAACTTTTTCACTTTCTGTGACCCATTCCCTTGCACTTCTACCATAGCTTCTGTCTCCCTTCATCCACTATTTAACTACATTTATTACTACCATCACTCCCTCACACTTAACCATTAACTACATCTTCAAACTTCTGCTCAGCCCCCCCCATTTAATAATTGTCTCCATACCTTATACCACATGCTCATTGTCTAAACAATCAGTGCCGCTTATACATACAAATTATTTCCTATTATATAGTCCTTGTTTTACTCTGATTTGATTTTAACTTTAACCATCAGCATCCTGTAAAACTGCTCTGTAAGTTAGGCTATGTAAATGCTTTATGCTTTTTAAATGCCCTGTGTTTTTACATCTGGACTGAGCATGAAATAGGTACCCACTGGACCATTGCTCTATCCTAGTTAATACATTTCTATAAATAAACAGAAACCCTCAAAACATTATTTACCATTTGTCAGTAAAGCTGAATTGCTAATGCCTACCAAGCCTGTGTTTGTCACTTGTTTCTGGGTCTTCAGTGGCTATTATGACCCTTTACAAAAGCGCTTGCCTAATACAAGTTTTCATATGCCTTAGTACCCTTAAAAATACTCCTACGTGACCATGAATAAAATTCTTCCTCATCTCAAACAATACAGAAAAAAATCTCAATTCACAGGCACACAAACAGACCTGTGCACAGTTCTGAATTACTTTATTGCTCTCACAGTCTTTGGCTTGGGATCATGACCTAAATCTGTAGAACAGTACACTTTATGTATTAAATTAGCCAGTTTAAGTATCCAAAAGAGAAAAGTCACAAACGTTAGAGAACTTCAAACTGTTTTTGGTATTCTGTTTCTATTCATAATACAAATGTAGGACTGCTACTAATTTCAGCCAGGTATTTGTAACAATTATTTGTAACTTAAAATGCTCCAGTTATAACAAACAGAGGCATGTCACTGCAGTAAGTTGCAGCGAACTGTGTTCAAATTCAAAACAGTAAGCATCTGTATGATGCAAACCGCAGTGTGTTTACCTTTAGCATCTGTATGATGCAAACCGCAGTGTGTTTACCTTTCATGACGCACTTTAAAACTGCTGATAAGAAGGTCAGCAAGAGAATTGTACTTGTCATATCTTTCTAACAACAAAGCACAAAAGTGAAATCATCTGTCTGGCTGGATAATAATAACAAACCAGTACTACAGTAGATGCATTCATAATATTGCTATTTATCTAAACATCTGGATTCATGTATTAAATGTTTCAAAAATTCAGTGCTATTTATTGTAGTGTAGAACAACATATGGCTATATTTTAGCAGGGGGCTAAGTCTCTTTTTACCCTCTATTTCATGAATTAATTACTTTTCCCATTCTTTGTGCTATAAGCAATGCCAGAGTATCACACAACATATATTGGCACATTTGTAAGATTACACAACCTTGGAGTAAGAGTATTTCTTAGTGCAGGGTTCAGAGGACTTTCCCTCTTGAAATATATATTTAAGAATATTTTTGGCTATTGTCACCCCATGCCCATGAAAGTGCCCACATCTTGTACAGGTTCTTTTACCCACCCACCCATCCCCCAACATTCAAGAACAATGTGAGAGGTGGCGAGTGTGTTCACCATTGACTGGAGGTCAAGAGATGATCTTTGTGCTCCTAATACAGAAATCATGATGCAATGCCTGATGCATGGGACCCGTGTTGATGCATAATTCTCACACCTGTGGGTCATCAGCTAATGTGCTCTACACTCTTTATTGGGTTCACAAATCTTAAGTATCAAATGCATAAGGTGCACTTTCAGGCATTTCTTCAGGTTCATAGGTGTGTACTAACTAGGCTAATGGCCCTGGAGACTTTACAAGCCTAGCCCATAGAAGTGACCTGACATCGTGCTGCCCGACGTTAGTTCCCAGTGCCTCTATCAGGCAGAGCCACTGGAGTGATCCCTGGGGTGAACTTTCTATTTCCCATCCACTCATCAAGACTTCTCTTGAAGAGGGCAGTGAGGTGCTCTGCTTGACATGTATGGGAAGATTATTCCAGAGCATGGACAGTCTCTGGGTTATAAACCTGTCCCTCCAGCATGTTCTGTTGATTGTGGTAATGAGGTTGAAGTCTCTGGAGCATGTGGTGCAGATGGATTGGGATTTCTTTAGATGTAGCATTTCTAACAGAGCTGGGTCAGACATGGCTTTGTAAGTCAAGCAGAGATTGCCTCTTAGTAGATGATATGAGACAGAGAATAGCTGGAGTCTTTTGAGTCTGCCCATGTAGGACATGTGTTTAATGGCTAGGATCCTCTTTGTGGGGTACTTCTGTGGCCTCTCCAGCTGTTGCAGGTGTCTAGTGAAGTACATACCAAATGGGGCATTGTACTCAGTGATTGGCCTGATGAGGGAAGAGTAGAGAGAGATGATGACCTCTTTCTTCCTGGGTGCAAACCCTTGGTAATGAGTTGTGCCACATAGAAGGACTTTCTGATGGCAATAGATGACAATTCTGTTGTGGAAATCAGTTAATCCCATGCCTCAGTGAGTGGAGAACTGATCTTCGCTCCTCAATTCATTTATCTTCAGTTAACTCCTCTATTGCCTGGGTCAATAACTGAACATATGCCATCTGGGCATAGTTAGGGCCAAACCTTGTGTGTCACAGAGCCCAGCACTGTAGATATAGTCAGCAATAGTTAAATTACTTTCAGGACCATCATTTGCATCTTTGGGATGCTTGATTTTGATCTACTTGGATTTTTGTTCAGTATGTGACAGACAATTCATGTTTACAAAATTGTTATTCAGTTTTGCGTCATAAACCATTGTTTTCTCCCTGATGGTATAGCTTCAAGTGACTGGGTAGTACATTTCTCACCCATGATATTCTCAAGCACCAGTTGACTTTCTAGTTCCACTTACTGTTAGAAAATATGTCTATTGTTTGAATACACTTCTGGCATACCTGACTGGCAACACTGTGTACAACTATGTTCTGCAGTATTTTGGTTTGCAAGCACAGACCTGTAAACACTGGAATCTACTCCAGTTTATACATAAGAAAATCAGCTGTAAATATCGAATTTAAAACTATTATTACTAAATATGGCAATTACAAAATGTAAATTGTTAATCTTGTGTGACAACTGTCTAAATGTTAGTCATACAACTGGGTGAATGCTGACACCACTGAATCTGTTAGAATGAGCCAGATGTACCAATTTCTGTGAGGTAGTTCTAACTTTATTTTTGTTTTGCTGCATAACTGAAGATGGATGTTGGTTACTGCTATGTCTTAACTCTATCTATTAGTCTGCCATACTGTATAAACTGAGTACATACATTCTTAAATGCATTATTATATATCACTGTTCTGCACAAACTGTACTGTTAAATGCTTAAATAATAGTCTAGGATTCCTTTGTCAAACAAGCACGTGGATGAGCATTCCATGCCTAGTTAACAATCCACAGTAACTAGTTAGTATAACTTCTGGTACACACACACAGTGTGAAATGGACTGATTTGCCTATTTTATGCAGAAGGCAAAGCACTAACCCCTGTGTAAGAGACATTATAATAAAACCATCTCTGCCCTTGGTTATCTGCTAACCAGGTAGCACTCCATTTAACTCAGTTGTTTTTTCAAAGGAAATTAAGATTGGACAATATTAAAATTCATGTGTTAAGGTATGTCAGTTCTTCATAATTTGTTCTTCATTCCTGTTGTTACTTTTTCTTTCGACTTTGTTAATGTACAGTATTTAGAGTCTAGTGTAGAATTATCATATTTGTTTTTTAAGCTTGGTTGCTTAACTTTAGCTTATTTTTGCTGTAATATTATGGGGCTTTTCTCCCTGGGACTCTGCTGAAAAAGGGCTCTGGCTCAGTCAGACATTCCCGGTCAACAAATGTAAAATAAATAAATAAAATGTCATGCAGGTGCTTAATTTGGGCTAAGTGTTTAATTTGCCTGGTACTTGCCTACTGTGTCACTCTGTGTTGCAAATGGCAGTGTACATAGCAAAGAAAAAGGGAGAGGCAGAAGCTTTCTTTGTTACCTTGCTTGCTCTGCATATGTTTAATTGCAACCTAACACACTCCAAGCTAAAGAGGAATGTGTCATCAGTGACTGTATATTATATGTCTGTCTGATAATTATTTTATGAACACAGAATTTCTGTGAATCTGCAGGTACATTAAGCAGATACCACAGAATGATGTCACAAATGCTTATATTGCATTCTTGTCAAAAAGTGCCCAGACTGCAAAGTTACTACTTTACCTTAAATATGCAGGTTTTACAAGGGCAAGACAGATACGTATGCTGACGTGATTTGTGGTTTAGTAGAGACGACTTATCAGCATTCAATTTATTAATAAGGTTTTGTTGATTTACCTTTGCGTTTTCTTCAGAAGAGATGAACTGAAATAAATTATCTATGGCAATACATTAACACTGTTTGAGATCCTGCCACATATTCTTTAATGTCTCAGACTATACTGTTTGTATCCTTACTGATATGTCTAAAGAGTCCTTCCAAGCATTTGAAATTCTGGTCCATGCTAAACTGATGCAGTGTTCGTGGGTTTGTCCAGTCCTTACTTGAATACCTTTGGATAGGTCATTTAGCTCCGGTTACTCGGCTTACTTCATAAATCACAAGTGCATAAAATGGAGAATGGAAACTGAAGCTGAGCAGTGTTTCTCTGAAGTATTAGCAGTCTTCTGGTGGTTAAAATATACTGGAAAGTTACAAGAATTATGTAGTGCACTATATAGACTTTTTGTAGAGGATGATCTGAAAGCTTTTGGTAATTATTGCACCTGCACCTGTCCTAACTTGAGTAACAGTGGGCATCAGGTAGGTAGAGAAGTATTGGTCTTATTTGGTTTGCAGGGACTTTGAACAATACCTGGGTCACATGGCACTGGATTTAATAAACTGGGTTACAGTGAACCCTATCTATGTGAGTTAACCCTGACCCCCCCCCCCACACACACACACACACTTAGTTTGAGGTACTACTTGAACTTACTTGGTTTTAGGTGGCAATTAACTTTTTTTATTCCAGGGTGGCACTGTGTATTTTATTTTATAGTGAAACTGGATTTCAGTTTTGCTGGATTGACTCTTCAGCCAACCATTTTCAGCAGAAGGTGGGCCTTATTTAGGTTGAGGAGTTGCTACATCTTGCAGTAGCATATACTCTTATTTAATTCCAAGTGGCTTTGCACTTCATGTAGTTCAAGGATATTATTAATTGGTACCACTTAATTTGAGATAAAGTTGGATCTGACTTTGTGTAGCCTCTAACCTTAATTTGGCTATTATGATACTGCACCTCACTTAAGCTGCGGTTGCTGTTAGTCTTATATTCTGGAGTTGTATTTGATCTATCAGTCTGGGGTGGATCTGTAGCACAGGTATGGGTGGCCTTGGACATTCTTTATGTTGAAGAAGCATCAGGCCTTGCACAGAGTTGAGAAAACTGGATGTCTATTAGCCTGGAGTGACAATAAAGTTGATCAGAGTGGCAAAGGTTCTTATTGTCTGTAGAAGGCCCATTAATTTCCAACAGTGCCTACTCTGAATGGTATTACTTTACACATATGATCATCTATCTGTGAATTTGTATTATTAACTTGGAATTTTATCACAAATGCACTTAATTGTATCTTATGTAAAACAATTACTCTGCTTTAGGTTGCTGGAGTGGCACAGAAGGATAAAGGCCTGATGATGGCTCATTTTACCTGGGGTCGATTAGTGGCTCAGGTAACTGGTTGAGTGGCAGGGACAAGTGTATCCATCCTGGGTGGGAGGGCATTCCTTGATGATACTCCCTTAGGGGAGACATGCTCTAAAGAGGGGAGTTGTTCTCGGATGAAATGGAGTGGGTAGTGCATATAAAGAACCCCCCCCAGGATAGATACAAAGACAACTGAGCTCCAACGATGCCCTTTAGTCCACAACCAGGCATGTAACAGAAATTCACCTCCAACTAGCCAGTGATGGAGCTTTGTATATGGCTGTGTACTCTGTCCACAAACTACAGGCCATCAAGGATATTTTGCTGTGAAATTCATTCATAATGGAAACCTGATTTGATTTTACCTATGGCCTTCTTTTAACAGCAGCTCTTGTATTGGGTTTATGTGTTATTCAATGCTCTATGTTGTGTACACTCGGGGCAGAAAGTGGGGTGGATAGCTTTTTGTTTTAGATCCAGTTTGTGATAGAACTACCAACTCTTTTAAATATGTCCTAGTGGCAGAAACAAACTGCAAATTTTTCTGCATATACTGTCTACCTACTGATATGATGTCATTTCTGGAAATGTTCTCTGATTAATTCATTAGGTCAGTTGATTTGATGTTCTTTACAAGGAACTGCATCTTGATTATGAGGGGTTAAGTTTTAATTAGGTTGTTATCACTACTACCTAAAAAGGGAATTCAATTGACTTTCCATTTTAGCTGTCTGTGGTGACCTCAGACTTAATGGTGGAGCAAGTCTCTTAGCATGATCACTGCTGGTCCACTTCCTTGTGAAGATCCCTCTTATCAAAGCATTCAACCTTGAGAATGGTCTCTATTGGAATTTGTACAGTGTGACTGGGACAATTCTTGCAGGAATATGATGCAAATGATCCAAATGTTCTACTGAAAATGAATGATTATGCTGTCACTGAAGCACTTGACTATTCCACTCTTATCAATATAGACCCAGTTTTAACCAATAACTATATGTTATGGTTTTACCATGAAATATGGTCCATGATGCTTGTTGAGGCAAAATTAGTAACATACTTGTCTGTTTGGTGAACAAGCTTAGGATTTATTACTATTGTTTCCACTATCTTCTATAAGATGGCAATGTTTTTGTACAGTACAATTTCTGCTTCAAACTGACAGGTTAAATTCTTACATATTTTGATAGGCTGTCCAATCTGCCTTAACTTCTTATTTTGAAATCATTTTCTTACTCTGAGTGGGGCAGTTACTCATTTTTGTGGCTTAGGCTGAATTCATTAAGTTGTAAACCATTCAGAATACTTCCATTTATTGTATTGCAATCCTCCATAATCTTCTCGGGAATTCTCTTACTTTGAATTTAGTTATGATGACTATTCTTTGGTTGTAAATCTGACTAATTTTGTACCTACAAACCTGTGAAATTAAACTGAGCCCAAACCATCTGGTTACATCCTACCTGATTACACTTAGTTTAGTCATTCTCCAGACTGTTTAGTCATCTTTGAGGATAAGGATTTTTGTATCTGTCAAGAGATATGCACCTGCATTAGTTAGCCAATCCTTTAGAAATCATCAATGGACCATTCTAGCCTGGAGAAGTCTTAACCATCTCTAATCTAATGTTTATTTAAAATGTAACTGAATGGTATCTGTGGTGCTGCTCTAATATTTTTTGTTCTTTAATGTTTTTATATGATCCTTTCAGTTTGGATTCAGGAATATAATGCAATGCTGAGATAGTTATCGCTAGAGTTGTAAATAACCTCCTAGTGGTGAGAAACCATTGTTGTTCTGCTTGCTCTCTCATCAATCTTTGATACCACATGGTGGATATACTAAGGACCCATGGGGGGCATGTCTTCAACTGTGTACAAATGGTTCAGCTCTTCCTTCTAGAATGCACAAAGAGGCAGATTCTGGGACTATTTTTTCTTTAAGATACTCTTTGCACAGTAGGAGATTTTTGTGCAGCATTCAAACTGCCATTGTCAGTCCTTTTCTATTAATGTTATATATTCTTCGTCATATAAGAGAGATTCCTGAGTTATCACTGCTCTGCTGATGAAACTCACTTCACTGTACCTCTCTTTTCTACTTGAAAAAACATATTGAACTGTATAGACAATTTCAATAGCCTGACAAGCAGCAGTCACTTAATGCTTAACCCTTGTAATATAGAAAAGCTGTGATGTTTCTTGTCAATTTTAGGCCTATCATTCTTCCATCTCGCTATTATTTATGGAAGCAATATGTTGGAATTTGTGTCAGAAGAATATAGTCTGGTTGTTCTTCTTTATGATCAGCTGACACTTATGGAACAGGTGCAATCTGTTGTTAAGCCATCTTTTTTCATCTCAAGAATTTTGTCCAGATGAAACACTTGATACCTGCTGAAGCAATTTTTGAAGGCTGTTAATATGTTCATCTCACCATGACTAGACTACTGTGTGCCCTTTATTTTGAGTTTGACATTAGTGACCTTGTCACCTTGGCCACTTGCCAACAGTATAAAATGCTATTCTTCATTTCTTAATTGACATAAATCACACTGCATATCTCATAGGTTCATAGGTTCATACTAGGCTATCTGCCCTAGGGCATTTATAAGCCTAGCCAGAATATGTTTGGCTTTCACCACCCATTTTAAATTTATTTTGCTATGCCCTTTTTCGAGGTTAGTATACTGTGCCTCTGTCTAACAGTGACACAGACGTGATACCTGGGGTAAACCTACGATCTCCCATCCACTCATCAAGATTCCTCTTGAAGAGAGTCAATGAGGGACTCTGCCTAACCTGGACTGGGATTTTATTCCAGAGTGAAGGGAGCCTCTGGGTTATGAATCTGTCCCTCCAGCATGTCCTATTTATTTCAGTGCTGAGGTTCAAATCTCTCGAGCGCATAGCTCGATGGGATTTGGTTTTTCTGAGGTGCAGCATGTCCATTAATTCCGGGTTGGACATGGCTTCAGGCACAGATCGCCTCTGAACAGGCGGTATGCCACTGAGTAGAGCTGGAGTTTCTTTAACCGGGCAGCATATGGCATCTGTTTGAGCCCTTTGATCCTCTTAGTGAGGTACTTTTGGGGTCTTTCCAGTTGCTGCAGTTGTCTGGTAAGGTACATCCCAAAAGGGGCATTGTACTCAATTATGGGCCTGATGGGGGATGAGTAAAGAGGCACGATGACCACCCCTGATATAGATGTGAATCCCTTCATGATTAGGTGGGCTATATAAAATGTTTTTCTAACCACTTTGGCCACGTGGTTGTCAAATGAGAGATTGCTATCAACTTGGGTCCCCAAGTCCCTAACTACTTCTTCTGTACTTAATGGATTACCACCTATGTGGTAATTTGTGGGCACTTTGTTTTTGCCAAAGGGGATGACTATACACTTTTTGTATAGTCATTCCTCTGCTGCATTACTTGCAGTGTTTATTTTAGAGGCTATAGAGCTCAGTGTAAAATTTTGTTATTAATGGTTCCCTACCTATCATCTCATCCTTTTGCTCAAGAGACAATGGGTTGCTAGTGATTCCCAAATTATGTTTGGAACAATTTGCATATGTTTTTTCTCATTTCCAACCTTAAGCTTGTCTCTGACCACAGATCAGTCGGTTCCCTGTCAGAAGAGCGAACACTGAAAACAGCGAATGCTCTTCTGTTGAACTGTAAAGTTTGAAAGCTGAGAATGTTGAAGTCACGGAACAGAGATTTTTTTTCCCAGGGGAAAAAAAATCGCTGGGCCGTTCTCAAGACTTCGCTGATTTCTCCACTGTGGTGCAGTCTCGGAGTTTGTATATTTAAGTTGTGTGTGTGTGTATGTATGTATGTATGTGTGTATATATATATATATATATATATATATATATATATATATATATATATATATATATATATATATATATATGTATGTATATATATATATATGTATATATATATATATATATATATATATATATATATATATATGTATGTGTATATGTATGTATATATATATATATATATATATATATATATATATATATACACACACATATATAATATATATATATATATATATATATATGTGTGTGTGTATATTTGGATCAGCAAATTTTTTTCCCTGGGGAAAAAATTAGGTGACCCGTCACTTCAACATTTTTGGCTTTCAAACTTTATAGTTTGACAGAATAGCATTCTCTATTTTTAGTGTTCACTATTCTGATATAGACACGATCAATCACCTTCGAGTGGGCACTAACACCAGAACTCACAAAGGGCAATGTCAGACTAAAAGACTTCACCAAGGCAGTCTGTAAACTCCTAGGTGAAGGTATAAATGCATTCCTAGCCCCACCCCAAGCTGGAAGTGGTAACTACACCAAAGCTTACACTAAAGCCCTATACAATCACTTACACACAAGTGTGTTGACTTTTCTGTACCAGAAAGCATCAAAGCCAAAACCCCAAGTAAAAACAATCTGCCATGGTGAACATCCAGCATCAACAAGCTTTACAAAAAATGCAAAAAGTTGCTGTCCAAGAAAACAAAGGTGAGGCTCCAACAATAGAAAAGCACCCGCCTCAGCCTCAACAGCTAACTAAGACAACATGTCAAATCCCCCAACAGCATCTTTGAGAAAAACCTTAGCAAGTAGAGCCAAGGATAACCATAAGGCCTTTTACAGTTATGTACATATCCTGAAAGGTAGGACCCAAGCATGTGCAGAACTAGTGACTAATGGTATCACACACACTGACCCCAAAGAGATAAGCCCCTCCAAATTTATGACAAACCTTGCTCCAAACTTCCTGCCCCACCCTACATATATGATGAGCAGGTCATTAGAGCCTTGTCCAAGGAAAAAACACACCCTCTTTGGGACCAGGCGGCATCCCAGGCTGTTTTCTAAATAGGCTAAAACATGAGCTAGCATCACCATTAAGTACCCTTTTCAATTATAGTCTAACCACAGGCTTTGTTCCTGCAGATATGAGAATAGCAACAGTTAGGCCACCTTTGTGGACGGGAATTACAGACCCATAAGCCTGATCAGCCTCATCTGTAAGAACATGGAATGTATCATTATGCACCTCATAAATTAAGACATAGGTGACCTCCAAACCCTGCATCCAACCTGATTTGGCTTCATCAAGGGTAGATTCCTGCCAATTAAATCTGGTGGATTTCTTTGAAAATGTGACCATGGCTATTGACGAGGGCAAATCTGTGCACACAGGATACCTCAACTTAGCAAAGGCTTTTGACACAATCCCGCACTCAGGCGTTACATATAAACTTAGCAATCTGAATGTAAACCCCTTTGTTGTAAGATGGGTTGCCAAATGGCTGACAAACCAGACACACACTATCAAAGTGGGTGACTCCATATCAACCAGCAGACATGTCACCAGTGGGGTGCCACAAGGGTCAGTGCTGCTGGGCCCCCTACTGTTTGGTATTTACTTCTCATAAGGTCAGGTCAAAACTAGGGATTGTGGCTGACCCAAGTTTCCAGACCACTGCAAACTAGATGCAATTATTGTATCTCCAAATGATGTTGGAATACTCTACGATTGTCTTATTCAAACCAGCGACTGGTGTTTTAGTCACTGTCTTAAATTGAATGCAAAGAAATGCATCATCATTCCCTTCAGCAAAAACAATGTCCCTTCACACTATCAAATTAACAACAATACTCAAATGAAATGGTAAGGGATATGGGATCATAAGTTGACTGTGACCATAAATTTGACCACCATGTGTCTAATGTAGTAAGGAAGGCTTTCTACGTAGTGCACTTGATTAGTAAAGGGATCATTTGAAGAGCAAAGGAGGTTATAACCCCTCTATACTCGGCACTAATCAGGCCCATTATTGAGTATAACACCCTGTTTGGATGTACCGTACAAAGCACCTGCAGCAATTGGTGAGACCTCAGAGGTTTCTAACAAAGAAGATCAAGGGACTCCAGCACATGCCTTACACAGATTGACTAAAGTCCCTGTCACTATACTGTGTATTGTATAGGCTTCTTAGGGGAGACTTATGCCTGGCTTACAGAGCAATCCAAGACCCAAACCTAATGAACTTACAGCACATCTGTAAATCAAATGGGACTGCAGCTACCCATTCCAGGGACAGATTTGTCTCCCAGTGAATGCTGTATATTTGGAATAGGCTACCAATTCATGTGAAACAGAGCTCCTGTATAATACTGTTCAAAAGGAACCTGGATGAGTGGATGGAGCACCATGAATTCTTGCTGGGGATAGTGCCCACAACCCTACTGGACATGGACAAACATTACTAAATGCAATCCTGGGTAATGACCTGCATATCTATGGTATTAAATTGGGATGAAATGATTGGCTTGAAATGATCTTTGGGTCGATAGCCCAGTAAACTCCTACAATCCTAAGTCAGGAGATATTTGTGGATCATTTTAAGAGGTCTCTGAAAACTTACCTTTAGCATAAAATGGATTTTTTATTTTATGTATTTTATTTATTTGCTTTTGTTTACCAGAGAAGAGCACTGATCTCTATAGACCTTTTTCAGACTACAGACTCAGAGTGCTGCCTGCTCGTAGTGCATTGGCAACACAGCTGTCAGTGATTTTATCCCATGAATTTTTCACCCAAGTCACGACCTCTTGCAAGCTAGGCTTCACAAAGTTTCCATGCTGATTTCTCTCCATTCTATTTTCAGTATAGTCACTGAGTTCCATGCGCAAATGTTCCTTGAATGGCTTGTTTATTGCAATATCAAGATTCTGGAGATAGGCAGTCATTCCTGCGGGAATCATTATTTGATCTATTCTCCTCCGTGCTAGGAATTTTTTCATTTCTTTAGCGCGGTGAGTGCTGGCTGAATCCCAGACTAACAGACCTCTTTCGCCACTTCGTAAAACAAATGGCAGCATTACATCAACCCACTTCCTTATAACTGCCTGTGTGCACCAGGCTTTTTTGGTTTCAAGAATGTAAATGCCTGAAACACGTTCAGTCTTAACTTTCTTGCCCTTACTAATGATTAGAGGTGGGGTTTTCTTTCCATCTGAATGAATTGCCAAAATTCAGGTAACACGTGCACTCTCGTAACTAGTGGAGGGAATGCAGATTGATGAGGCACCCCTCTGATCAATTGTTTTTTGAGATCCTTGGCCCATAAACACTGCAGTTTCATCCATAGTAATCATGTTGGAGAGTTGGTATTTAGAAAAGTCAATACCATCAACAAAGGACTTGAACGCAAGTGCACGTTTAATAACTTCAGTATCTTCCAGCTTGAACAGTGTTGTTGATCTTCTTAGAGACAGTTCATATCGCTGAAGGAAGCCATCCAGCCAGTGTTGTGATCTTTTGAATTCTTCTGGGGATATTTCTAACTGTGGTGCTGTTGCAAGGACAAATGCTTGAATATCAGCCCTGCGCATGACCAAAGCCTTTGCGATCCTGTTAGCAATCCACTCACAGATGATGCCTTCACGCTCAGGAAATAATGGTTGCTGACCTGATCCACACTTACACTTCTTAGCATTTCCCTCATCGGCCTGTTGACTGAGGTTAACGTATGCTGCTCGCCATTTTCGGACCATTTGGAGATTTAACTTCTTCTCTTTAGAGAAAACTGTCAGATTCTTTCCCCGGGAGTCCTCCATGATTCCTTTCTTGTACTCAATGGCATAGCTCTTTCTTTTTACACTCATCTTGTCTGGGGGGGGGGTTAATTGAAGACTTATGTGAACGGAGTGGCAACACAAAATGGCACCGGTTATGAAGCAAAGACACTACCACAGCTGCTCATTATCATGTGTGCACGCTTTATGCTCGTTGTCTGTACTTTGACTGATCAAAGTACACCTGCATGGGTTTATGGGCCAAGGATCTCAACCGTCAAGTGTGAGTGATGATTAGGGTTACAGTAACAATCGTGGAGGACTCCCAGTGAAAGAGTCTTATGACTTTCTGCAAAGAGAAGTTGGGTGTCCGAATGGTCTGAAAAAGGCGAGCAGAGTACGATAACCTCAATCAATGGGTGTCAATAATATTATTTTATAATTCAAGCATGTCCATCATGTGTTGTTGATATTAACTGGGGCTTATTTTTTGGGTAGGGCTTATATTATGAATACCCTGGAAAAAACATGCTAGGCCTTACTCTCTGGTTAGGTCTTATTTAGAAAGAAATGTGGTATATATATATATAGATATATATATATATATATATATATATATATATATATATATATATATGTGTGTGTGTGTATAGATAAAAATGAGTACACTAGTACTAAGATTCCATTTGATAACATGCTTATCTAAAGATATTTCATACGTGTTTAATGCCATCCATTTCAGAGGTGATGTCACTACATCTTATCAGTCTTCTACTTTTCTTAAAGCTAATAAAAATATTTTAAGCTGAGACAAAATGTCAGATGACCAATGACAGCCGATCAAAGCCCACTGAAATCCCCACATGCATCAGTTATACCCTACATGTTTTTTACAATAAAAGAAACACTAACCTGAATGCCATGGCATGATCCATATTTCTGGACTAGATGCCACCTCTTTACCTGTGCAGCTGCAAGCCATACACAAGCTTGCCACATGGGGTCCTGTACCACTGCTACTGGCTGATTATCATTACACATATTTGGAGTGGAATTGGGAGCTACAGTGACAACATTTGTTACTTCACCACCAGACCAGTGCATGATCATGTTAAGCAGAGTGCAACATGCAATAACCGTCCTGCCAGCAGTAGATGGGTCATACTGAAGGGCACCTTCCCCAGACAGATCTAGGCATCTGAGATAGCTATTCAGGAAGTCAAAGACCATCTTGATGTCAATACAGGTCTAGAGCGGGAATGTGTTGTATGTCTCCTCTGCAGCTCCACGTGGATTTCTTTGGTGTCATGGCTCTAATAGATATTCCACATCACCTTAAAAGAGACAGAGAGAGAAAGGAGAGAGACAAAACAAAACAAAAAAAATAGTATTCAGCAATACATTTTAATAATGAATAACTATTTAAATATAATATAAAAAATATTTTTTCACCTACCAATAAGATGACCACTGAGCATCCTACCATGCAGGAAAAAGTGGAAGAGTGAGGCAGTGTGCCAGATATGGCAATCATGTGCACTGCCAGGATGCTCAGCAGAGATATTAGTGATGCATGCATCACACACTACATGGCAGTTGATGGAATGGTAGCTCTTCCTATTGTGATACAGCTCTCACTGTGGACCAGGAGGTGATCTAATTGCTACATGGATGCAATCTATCACATTCAATAGCTCAGGAAAACATGTCAGACATAATATACACATATTGTCCTGGCTCTGTCTGAGGTGATACCAGGAAATATGTACACTAATAAACTTGTGCCAAGAGTACATCCAGGAGCTTCTGCAGGATCCTTGAGGCAGTAGCCTGTGAGATTCCCAAAGTGTCTCCATTCTGTCTCTGGAAGTTCAGTATAGCAAGTATAGTGAGGGCTATATATATATACCTCGGTGTCCACAGAGATAAGAAGCCCACAAATTCCTCCAGGGTCCCTATGAGGGTCACAAATACCCACTAAGATCCTTATAATGTCCATATAAACTCTGAACCTAGCAGGGATTTCCTGATTATCAATGTTATAATGAGTAATCCTTTGCTTACATTTTCACCTTCTTGGCCAGCAATTGCTGTTGGAAGCAAGTGGTTCTGGCCCAGCCAAGGCAAGCAACTCAGACCAGGAAACAGGAAAGCTAGCAGCAAGTTATAACACTTTTGTTGATTGCAACTTTGGTAGATTTGGTGAGGCTTCGCTTTATATAGCCCATCTGCAACCAATGGGGAAAAGTGGGAAAATTTTGCTATAAATTGCAAATGGTGTAAAACATACTTTATTAGCATACAAAGATTTGCATCACTCTTCATTTACATCTTTTTATTTACACCTTTGCTTCAGCATATTCGAGGTTATTGCACATTGGAGTTCATGGCCTCTATGAATTATAGCTCAGCTGCACTCCTCCACAATCATCGAGGATAGCCTCAGCAAATTTGCATAACTGATTATGATACCAGCCTAACTATTGAAAACTGAACAATAAAAAAGTGCAGAAACTTAAATGGCAGCTATTATGCCTGTAAGTCCTCACTAAACTCATATTTTAAGAATACTTGGATCTTTCACTGTACCTGTCACCTTTGACAAATCTCCACCATCTAGGCAGACTCCACTCCATCTAAATGAACTTTTCTCTGTGTAGTCCTATAGGACCATGTTCTTTAGAGATAACTGCAATACCCTTGGTTAATCAACTCTAAGTTCTTCTCATTGTCCAATATCCCTTACTTAATCTAACTTAGCCTCCATTAAATAAATCATGTTTTACAAACTTCAGCACTCTAAACAAATGCTGTTTTTGTTTTGTGAATGAGATATGCTACACTTAATGTGATTTGCTAATCTGAATGCTTCTAGAATATGACATGTTCTACTGTCATTTGCATTGTGTGTAATAAGTTACCTGCTGATACGTCAGATAATATCATCTGCTATTATGCAATATCCCATTATATTTCTTACCTTATGTAATTAGCTATTACCAGCTGAACAGGTATTATACAATGTTCTGTAATAGGTTTCCAACTTAACTGAACTTTCCTGGCAAAGAAATGTATGCAAGTAAGTCAATAAATGGCTTATAACTATTCAGGTTTGCAGATGAATATGAACTTGGCACCACTGTAAACTTCCCAGAGGACATCAAAATCCTCCAAGAGAGCGTTTCCCAAGTAGCTGGCTTCAAAACCATGGACTGAAACTAAATGCCAAGAACTATATAGTTGTATCCTTTCACAAGCACGACTTCCCTTGTAACTATCACATTAACAACCTATCCTGAAATTAGATTCAGTAGTTAGGGATCTGGGAACCTATGTCTACAATGTACTATTCTTTGATCAGTCTGTCAGCTATTGTAAGGAAGTAATACTTCATCACAAAGCTTATATCTAAAGGTATGATTTGCAGGTTGAGGGATGGAGTCATTCTGCTGTATTTGACTCTCATCCTGCTGATCATTGAATACAGTGCCCCATTCGGAATGTACCTGTCCAAACAGTTGTCACAGCTGTGGTGACCACAACACTTTCTCACTAAAAGAATAAAAAGTTTAAATCACAAAAACTATGCAGACCATCTCAAAGCCTTATCCTGTTTTTCTGTATCAAATAGGCTAAAAGGCATCCCCTGCCTTGTGTATAGAACCTCAGCAGACCATATTCTGTCAGCCCTATTTCACATTTGTTAAGTCCAATGATGCTATGTACACCCAGTCAACAGATCTACAATTTTTTTGTAAACATAAGTAGAAGATGTTGGAGGGATAAGCATGTATCACAAAGAATGCCCATTTATGGAACTGTCTTCCACGCCATGTCTAGCAAAGGACTTCTCTTACTCTGTTCAAACATAATTTGGAAGAATGTATGGGAAACTGCAAATTCATTCCTGTTTTAGCACCCATATCATCCTGCATAGGGGCAATAAACATTGCAACATATCCTTGTTTTGTCACCTCTGAATTATTCATACACAGAATATAAGGGCAAAGAACTACTGTGGGAATGTAAGGCTAGGTGTCTTATGATTTTCACAGATCAATAGCCTATTAAACACCTATGAAGATGTCATGACCGGTAAACAGGTGTAGGTAAGATGGGGTAAAAGGGAGCAGCTGGCATAGGTGCAAAGTGTTAGGGGGATAAGAGCAGCAGATTCTGATTGTTTGTTTTTTACTGCATAATGGCATTTTTCTAAATGATTGTATTCCCTTTAAGTTGCAGCTCTCTCTGTGTTGCATAAAAAATAGGTGCTGCTTGCTATAAATGTAAGAAGCATTTTTTTGCTCCTCAGATTTGAGGAGAGTTTTAGTTCAGGGCAAAAAAAGTGTGTGTGTGTGTGTGTGTGTGTGTGTGTGTGTGTGTGTGTGTGTGTGTGTGTGTGTATGTCAGATTGGAAGAAATGACTATCTGCACCTCTGCTGGCTAGACTTCTCTTGGTTTCACGCACTGTGGAAATTATGGGGGGGGGGGCATCATTATGCACACTGGGGGAACAGTAGCCTGCTAGTTAAGCATACAGTTCAAGACACAGAAGTGAATGAGGTAAAGGTAAAGGAATTGCCTGAACCAAAAGCTGAAGAAAGTCCCTGCAATCAGTTGTCTTTTGTTTGCAGAGGAAGAAGAGAAGAAAAACACTTATGCCTGTGTTAAAATGAACTGGCCATACCTTCTACTTATGCCATTGTTTTGACAAAAGTGTTTCCAACTTGGAAGATTTGGAGATAAGCATTGAAAATTTTAGGAAAGAGCTGTGAGAAGATGATACATTAAGCAGGGTCAGAAAAAAATATAGCCAGAGGAGAAGGAAAAACAGATGGGCTGTCTGGCCTCAATTCAGACCCTACTTTTGGGTTGAAGAATGATTTGCTGCAGGGAATAAGCAAATGAAAAAAAAAATCTGTGCCAAGTGTTAGTTACAAAACATTTTAGAACATTTGTGATGAAACCTAGCACAGACTTGTATTTGGGGATGATACATAAGGATTGACCAAACCAATACTAGAATTTTACTTAGGTTTTATTAGCCTGGTATAAAGAAAGACCTTGAACCTCTGTGCAATTTGTCCAGAAGGTAAAAAAGGCACTAGATTTTGGGTTCAAAGGTCTCTGATACTTGTACCATTTACTGAGGTCCCATTCAGATGGATAGAAATGGATCTCGTATGTTAAACTGTAAAATCAAGTAATGGTTACCAATGCAGCCTAGTAATTGACTATGCCACTTAGTGTCCTAAAGGAGTATCACTGGGAAAATGCCAAGTCAATAGTTAAAGACCTAGTGTTAATTTTCTCCACGGTAAGTATAGCCAAAAAATACTCATGGAACAGGGAACCCCATTTATATCATGAGTAGTGCATCTGCTTTGCTAATGTTTTAAAGTTAAAACAGAAAGTACAGTTTTATAAATAAACTCACCATAACAGTAGATGTTCAAATAATCACTGCTGCAGCACCCTTAGCTATATGGGTTATATCCTGCCAAGGATACAACAACTGGCCAACTTCCAAAGCTTCAAGGTACCTTCCATTAGCCCAAACTGTCAAGCACCTAGAGCTGAGCTGACTAAAAGACAAGTTTGGGTGCAAAGCCTTTTAGAGCTTTCCTGCCAACAGAGAGAAGGAGGCAAAACCCTGAAAGGACAATGCTGGGAACAACAAAACTTAAATGTCCACACCCTAGCATAAAAAAATCACACCAAAAGACAAGAGTGTTCGAGGGAGGGAGTTGCTACTGCAGCAGTGATAAACTGAACATTTACTCTTTTGATAAGTTTAGTTACACAGCTGTACTATGTTCATAATATTAATATTAGAGTAGGGATCTAATTGCTCTCTTCCAAATAATCCCCTTTGGCCAAATAAAAAACAACTGCTTACCTTCTTCAAACCACAAGGGGCTTTTGGGGTCAGTCTCTATTCCAATAGTGTAACTAGTACTTGGAATAATATTCCTATATGAATCAAGTCTGTCACACACCTTCATCTTTCCAAACCATTACTAAAAGACTTTCTGCCTTTCTCCTGGCTTTGCCCTGCTCCTCATCTGGAACATAGCTCTCGAACACCCCTATCACCTTTCTTATACCTCCCTTTAAAGCACTAAATCACTTAATCTGCTTATCGCTTTCTAGTACCTCATGTTATTGTACTTCTTAAACTACTATACCTACTTCTAATTGGCACAACCAAACTTTTATTCCATTACTACTTCTCTATTGGCACTCAAACTTGCTTATCTCCTCTAATACCTCAGTCTACTGTATTTCTTTAATTACTCCTACCTATCTTATACACTACTCTTCTATCTGTAAAGTCTGAATATAAATATTTAATGTTATTGAATATCAATACAAATTTTATTATACTGACTATTATGTATTCACCGAAACTGCTTTATAAAATTTGTATTGCATTAAATATAATTTTCTCCATGGGCCTCCACTGAAAAAGTGTACCTGTGACCAGTTGGATTTTCCTGGTAAACAAGTGTCAACAAATAAATAATAAATAATTATTGATCACTGCAGCAGTAGCCTTAGCTATATGGCTAGATTACCCTAGTTAATTGCATTTGAGAGCTGGAAGGAGAAGAGTCCAAGAGCCCCTGGAGAATGTTCCTAACAAAGCCTAATATGGACCTCAAAAAGGAATCAAGCTTGTAACGCTTTGTAAAAGCATGTACAGAGGACAAAGTAGCAGCTTTAAGAATACTAGACTCTAGCCCTTTCAAAAAGCTATACATGAAGCCAATGCCCTGGTAGAGTGGGCCTTGACTCTGCTTGGAATAGTTTAGTTATGGTGAGGGTAGCAAAAGGTAATAGCTTTAGACAACCATTTGGCAACAGTCTGGTTTGTCACAGGTTGTCCATTCTTCTTACCTTCACATGAAATGAAGAATTAATCTGAAGATCTGAAAGTTTTAGTTCTGTCAAGATAGTACCTGAGTTGTCTGTCGACATCCAAAGTAAGGAGTAGCCTTTCATTCGCATTTTAGCTTCAGGAAAGAAAACAGGGAGCTAGATAGTTTGGCTTAAAGTTAATTTCGATACCACTTTAGGCATAAGAGAAGGACTAGTTCTCAAAGAAACTCTGTCCCTATGGAAAATGAGATTGTGTTGACTCACCATAAGAGCTTGCAACACAGATACCCTTCTTTCAGAGGTCAGAGCAATCAATAAAACTGTTTTCAACATTAAGTGCCTCAAGTCAGCCAGGTTACCTGGTTCAAATAGAGCAAGTATTAGCTTTTCTAACACAAAATGAAGATCTCAAGGAGGGACCACTGGTTTTCCTGGAGGCCGGTTTATGCAGAACCCCCTTCAGAAAATTTTTTACATGAGACTGCATTGAAAGAGGAGGCTCCATGAACCTTTGATAGAGGATAAGAAAGACCATATTATAGTTATTCACACAAGTATTATAAAACCAGAGAATAACTAGCTCTGAATGGGTGATGGTTAGGTTGTTGGCACCAACTAGAAAACTTTTTCCATTTGCTGACACAATTTTCTAGTAGCAGGCTTTCTTACCTCCATTAGTACCTGCTGCATGTCCTTAGTAAATGGGTGGCTAAAAGGAATTAAGAACCTATTATCCAGGCAGTCAACTGAAGTTGATTGATGTCAAGGTGCATCAACACCCCTGTTCTTGTGAGAGTAGGTCCAGTCTGTGAGGAAGCTGGCTGGCTGGGCTAGAAGGGAGTCACCACAGTGATCTTGGGATATTCCTTCTGAATCCTCAGATGTACCCTGGATATTAGTGGAAAGGGTGGAAAAGCATACAAGAACATCCCTGTCCAGGGAATGGAAAGGCATCAGTCTTCCAGGCTTTCTTGCATGGAGACCTGGAATAGAATCTTGCCAGCTGATTGCTCAGAGAGGAGGCAAACAGGTCTACTTGAAAAACTCCCGACAGATGGATCAAATCTTGAAAAACTCCCTGATCTAGTTTTCATTCATAAGGGTATCCCCTAGTTCTTCTCAGCTTGCCTGACACACAAGTAGTATGCCTGTAAAGTGAAATTGTGATGTGAAGCTATATTCCAAGCTAACATGGCTAGTCTGCAAAGGGGGCTACACCCTGGTTCCTCCTTGTTTGTTGATGTACCACATTGATTGCGGTATTGTCTGTAACCACTTGAAGAGATCCCAGGGGACCAGACATAGTTCAGAGAGTTGAGTGCTTTTAAGGTCAAGCATCTTCTTGATACTGTGTGCTTATGCCTGTCCGTGGTGTCCCACACCCCCTGCATGTTGATCTGTCCTGCAATTGCTCCCCAAGCAAGGTCTGAGGAGTCTGTGGTGACTGGCTGTTTTGGAAAGGGGAGAAAGAAAGGGAAACCTGGATTTAAGGATATCTGTTGTCCCCACCAAATGATTTCTCTTCCGACAAACCTCAGCACTGAGTTTTGGAAAGATAAAAGGTGCCAACGCTGGGACCAAAAAGATTTTAGATACTAATGTATCTTTCCCAGGTGGAGTCTTGCCAGGTGTATCATGAAACCATAGATGCCAAGAAACCCCAAGTCCTGAGTTATTCCCTTGCAGTGACCAAAGTCTGAGTGGAAAACCTTAGACACTGTCACCCTCTGGATTGCCAACTGCCTGACAGATAGGAAGCAGTAAATCAAAATAGGGGTAGTTACCTCCTCAAAGAGACCAGTCACCAGTGGAGTTCCCCAGGTTTCTGTGCTGGGACCTCTCCTGTTTGTCATTTAGTTTTCTGAAGTAAAATATGATACCAAAGGGCTCTGGATTACTAATTCTGCAAGTGACTACAACCTAGTAGTCACTGAATTCCCCAAATGACATAGCCATCCTGCAGGAAGGTTTGCCCCAAATAAATAACTGGTGCCAAAATCATGGACTAAAACTAAATGCCAAAAAAGCATTATTTATCCTTTGGGAAGTCATCTACCCCAGAGAATTACCACATTGACAATACCCTCATAAGAATTGACCTAGTTCAGGATGTGGGAACTTATTTAGGTTCATAGGTAGATACTAGGCTATTGGCCCAAGGGCCTAAGTAAGCCTAGTCAACAAGGTTCCCTGGCTTACACTACCCAAGAAAGTTAATTTCCTGTGCCCCTGTCGAGCAGAGCCACAGAAGTGATTCCCGGGGTGTATTTTCTATTTCCCATCCACTCATCAAGATTTTTCTTGAACAGTGCTAATGAGGAACTTTGCTTAACATAGATAGGTAGATTGTTCCAGAGTATAGGAAGTCTCTGGGACAGGAATCTATCCCTCCAGCATGTCCTGTTTATTGTGGTGACAAGGTTTAGGTCCCTAGAGCGTGTAGCTCGAAGGGATTGGGATTTCTTTAGATGTAGCATGTCCAACAGCTCTGGGTTTAACATAGCTTTATATGTTAGGCAGAGCTCTCTTCTGAGTAGGCGATATGCTACAGAGTAAAGCTGGAGTTTTTTGAGACGGTCAGTGTAGGGCATCTGTTTGAGGCCAGTAATCCTCTTTGTGAGGTACTTCTGTGGCCTTTCCAGCTGCTGCAGATGTCTTGTGAGGTACATTCCAAAAGGGGTGTTGTACTCTATAATGGGTCTAATGAGTGCCAAGTAGAGGGGAGCAATGACCTCTTTTTTCCTGAATGAGATCACTTTTGTGATGAGGTGTGCCACATAGGATTTCCTGACTACTGTGGCGATGTGATTATCAAAGGAGAGACTACTGACCACCTGGGTCCCAATGTCTCTTATCACACATTTGGCATTAAGAAGACTGCCGTTTATGTGGTCATTCATGGGTACAGAGTTTTTACCAAAGGGGATGACAATGCACTTTTTGGGATTGAGCTTGAGGCCATGCCTCTGATACCAGGCATCTGTCTCAGTGAGGCCCTTCTGAAGGATGTCCACATCATTTGGGGATGTGACTATGGCTCCTAGTTTGCAGCCATCTGGAAACTTCGTTAGCCTGAGGCCTTCTGTTTTAGCTTGTACTTCAGAGAAGTAGAAACCAAACAGGAGAGGAGTCCCAAGACTGAACCCTGTGATACTCCACTTGTCACTAGTTTGAAGTCAGATTTGGAGTCTGCAACTTTTACAGTGTGGGTTCTGTCAGTGAGCAAGTTGGCAACCCGTCTTGTGACGTAGGGATTTATACCTAGTTTTGTGAGTTTAGCTATAATTCCAGAATGGGGGAATGGTGTTGAAAGCCTTGGTGAGGTCAAGATAGACTGTATGAACCACCTTACCCTCATCTGCAGCTTTGGTGACTGTCTCAAAGAAGTCAATCGGGTTCAGAAGGCATGATCTGCCTTTCACAAACCTGAACTGGGTGGGGTCCAGAGTTTGGAGGTTACCAATGTTTATGAGTTCCATGATGATACATTCCATGGCCTTGTAGACCAGGCTAGTCAGGCTAATAGGGCGATAGTTCACAGGATCAGTGGTGGCTCCCCCTTTGTGGAGTGGGATAACTGTTCCTGTGTGCCATTCAGTGGGCACAAAGCCTGACGTGAGACCATGATTGAACATGGTGCTTAGGTGGTGAGCCAGTTTGTTCGTGTAAAATGCAGCCTGGGATGTTGTCTTGTCCCATGGATGCTGTGTTTTTGGTTTTAGAGAGTGCATCTTTTACCTGCATAGATGTGATTACAGGGACTCTGCATTTTTCCTGTATAGATATGGGCCCTTTAGGGGATGCGAGGGGGTAAAGTTAGCACTGAACCTATCTGCCAGCATGTTGGCAATATCAGTTGGTTCTGTAATTTCCATGCCGTTGTGCTGTAACTCAGAGCAGATCTGGGTGCTGCCATTGAGATTCTTGACATAGCTATAGAATGCTTTGTTTACCCTTAGAATCAGTGGCAATTTCTGTTTTCGTAGCTAGCTTTGGAGGATATTATAAGGGATCTCAGCTTCTTACTGAGGCTAACCAGGGAGCTCCTTCACTCATGGGATTTTATTCACTTTTGCAACAGTTTCTTCCTTCTGTTGTAGAGTTTGTTTATGGCACGGGTCCACCAGATTGGCTTCCTTTTTTTTTTGGAGGATAGCATCGTGGTTCTGTTTGGGATAGCATGATCCATGCACTCATGTAAGTGCTTATAGAGTGCATTTGTGTAGGATTTAGCAGTCATAACTGTATTGCCCATCTGCATGGGTGTCATGAAGTTCGCCACTTCTGTCTTAAGAAGCATGAAGTTGGCTTTGGAGAAATTTTTTACCATGGTTTCCTTAACAGTGGGTGGGGGCGGGATGCGGATATCTAGGGTGATTAGCTTATGGTCGGATCTGACCAATGAGGAGTTGACTTCAGGTGTTGAACACTGGTCACTCATGTTGGTAATGACTAGGTCTAGGATATTGTTGCCCCTGGTGGTTTTAAAAAAATTTTAAAATTTTTTTTTAAACCTTTCCCCTTTAAAAAGAAAAGCTTTGACAAAATAAAAGAATCAACATGCATTTATGAAATAAAAGCAATCTATAACTGATTATTACAGTTATTTATTAATTGTAAACCCTCCATGTTGTCTTCCAAAATTGCCATTTTGCGGAGAGATTATTAGGGGAAGAACAACATTTTAAGCCAAAATCGGGTACAGTTGAGAGGTTGGATATGCCTAATTCTATAATTTATTTGCATGTACCTCTCAATCTGTTAATGCAGGAAATCTGGACAAGGCCAAATATATTGGGGAGCTTATAAACAGTACTAAAAATTGCTCTTGTATAAACTGAGGCAGTTGATAGAATAACAGGTCTTGCTTTAGCATGCATTTTTCTGAAGGTTATGAAGTCTGAAACTCAGTGTCTGTCACTATTTAGTGACTTCATTCCTAAATGATTTGACAGAAATCCACAAATTTTATGAGGAACAAACCAAAAATAAGAAGCAAAAATCTCATTCTGCAAAAATCTGGACAGTTGAGAGGTATAGTTCAGCCGGGGCTGTCTGAGTTTGCTGACCTGCCCCCCCTCACAAAATCTTGGTCGAATGGAGCTTCCCCCCTACAGCCATTTCAATGAACCATTACTTGACTATTTCACCACATTTCCCATAAACACTAACCGGGAAAAACCGAAAAACAAAAACCATAAACATTAATGTGCATGCTGCTTTACTTCTGCGATGATTTGGACTTCATTTGAAAGTTTTATTTTGCATTTTACAGCGCAAACACTAATAGATATCATATCTGCTAAACAAAGCAATGCGGTCTCACAATGAAAACAGACTTAACATTAAAACTTCTCTGCCCTTGAAAACTCACATTCACTGAAACAGCATTGAAACCCACATTCAAAGAAAATACATTTTGCCAGTGGCAGATTAACTTTGGGTTTGGACTGTTTTCATATCACAGGCCCCTTGCACACGAAACATACACATACTCTTTCATGCACCTTCCTGATTGTATTAAATTATATTCCTTGTACAATACAGTACAGTTTTAGAGGGTGTTTTAAATTTGTTTTGAAATTTTTCCATTAAACAATGAAACAAAATGCATGCACCAGTAATGACAAAACTGTCCAATTCAGAACATTTTCATCATAAAAGTCTACTCAAACTTCTACAGTTCACTAGTATCAGTACATATGCACAATCTCTGAAGTAAAAGTCATCTAAATAATTCCACATTAAAGAGATCTGTAACTAATGAAGAGGCTGCTGCTAGCAAACAACTTTGTATTTCATTGTTTCATCTACAAATAAAGTGCCCGTTACCCTTGAGGAATAAATTGCCTATCTTACACTAAAAAAAATGATAAGCTAGCAATATTGCAATAGGGAATGGATGGCAAACAATAACAGGTTCATAGTTACTAGGTATCTTTGCCAAAAAGGCAAAGTACAGTATCAGCAATGCATCTATCTACTGTGGGAGTAGAACCCACAGCCTTCTGCATCAGAAGCAAGTATACTACCTGTTGTGCTATTAACAAGGCAAGCAGACTCAGCATAAGCAGCACTAAACTTTTGCTCCCCTGCAGCTCTCAGCTTCTTGTAAAATCTACTCACTCAGCTGTATCTCTGAACTTTGCAGCACAAAGAAATCTGGAAAAAGCCTAAGTTTATTGTGGGGGGGGGGGGGGGGGACAAAAGCCCAAAAACCAGGGATGCATTTTAAACATTGCTTGTATAATGTTGGAAAGTTGCTAGAATAAAATGCTGCGTTACCACCATACATTTCACTGCCAAGCCTTAAACCCAGGACTCTGTGCAAAACAGTCAGAGGAACATACCACTATGCCAAATCAGCTGTTTTGTGAAAGAGGAAGATGGAAGATGGAAACTTAAATGGCTACCATTTAGTGAATTCAGTTCTCACGATAGCACAGCTAACCTCTTAGCACAAAACACCTGAACAAAACCAATAATGGGTGAATACAGCCCCCAAACATTCAGTGAATTCAGTTCTCACCATAGCACAGCTGTCAACCTCTTAGCACAAAACACCTGAACAAAGCCAATAATGGATGAATACAGTCCCCAAACATTCAGTGAATTCAGTTCTCACCATAGCTCTCAATCTCTTAGCAAAAAACACCCGGACAAAGCCAGTAATGGGATAATATAGCCCCCAAACATATTCAGTGAATTCAGTTCTTACCATAGCTCTCAACCTTAGCACAAAAAATCTGGATGAAGCCAATAGGGACAAATTTCAAATATCCATCTTATACACTTAGAAAATTGCTAGAATAAAAGCTTTTGCGTTAACATGCACTTTCTGAAGAATATGAAGTCTGATATTCAAATGCGTGTCATTTTTAACATTTATTAACCACAAAAGTCTGACTGGAACAAAAGCTAATTTTTAGCAGAGGCCCAGGGAGAAACACTCCAGATAAGATACATGTCTTTGTAAGATGGGAGGACACTAGAGGAAACAAACACAGGGAGGGCATACAGACTCCACAGAAAAGGTAAGGCACCCCAGCCAAGAATCAAACCAAAGAACCTGTAGCTGTCAGGCAACAATGCTACCACTGCACCAATGCACTACCACCTTTGCAAGGACACAAATACAGAAGCCACAGATTTTATGAGGAATCGAGCAAGTATGAGGGAAAAATCTGCAATGTTTTTACAAATGGTGGTGGGCAGGGAATTCAGGCTCCTGCCACCTGGACTCAAGGTACAGGGTTCAAGCCTTATTCTCTACCCACCACCATGTAGCACCTGGGGTATTTTACACACACACACACACACCTCCATAAAATGTGAATCCACTACCTGTCCTCCACAAAACGGCTGCCGATCCATGAATCCCATGGCCCGCGCATGAGTCTCCCTCCACAAAACGGCCGCAGGCTGGAGTCTCTTTCCTGCCGGTGATGCAGTCCAGTGACCTTTCGGTCATCACCGCACAGACCTCTGGGCTGGAAGGGTGGAGTTTCCTGCCTTTCCTATCTGGACTGCCTAACAGAGCAGTCTGGAACTCTGGAATGAGTTCTCAGGAACCATGCACGCATGCGTGGATTCCGTGATTTTTTTTTTTTAAACTTTATTTTTCAAAAAGTTTATTGTACAGGAGGGGAGGCTGCAGGATGGGGGGGCTGCTGTCCTGCAGTCCTATAGCACGAGTCGCCCCTGGTTACTAATTCTGTAAGTGACTACAACCTAGGAGTAGTCACTGAATTCCCCAAATGACATAGCCATCCTGCAGAAAGGTTTGCCCCAAATAAATAACTGGTGCCAAAATCATGGACTAAAACTAAATGCTAAAAAAACATTATTTATCCTTTGGGAAGTCATCTACCCCAGAGAATTACCACATTGACAATACCCTCATAAGACTTGACCCAGTTCAAGATGTGGGAACTTATTTAGGTTCATAGGTTCATAGGTAGGTACTAGGCTATTGGCTGAAGGCCTAAGTAAGCCTAGCCAACAAGGTTCCTTGGCTTACGCCACCTAAGAAAGTTAATTTCCTGTGCCCCTGTTGAGCAGAGCCACAGAAGTGATCCCCGGGGTGTATTTTCTATTTCCCATCCACTCATCAAGATTTTTCTTGAAGAGTGCTAATGAGGAACTTTGCTTGACATAGATGGGTAGCTTGTTCCAGAGTATAGGAAGTCTCTGGGACAGGAATCTATCCCTCCAGCATATCCTGTTTATTGTGGTGACAAGGTTTAGGTCCCTAGAGCGTGTAGCTCAGAGGGATTGGGATTTCTTTAGATGTAGCATGTCCAACAGCTCTGGGTTTAACATAGCTTTATATGTTAGGCAGAGCTCTCCTCTGAGTAGGCGATATGCTACAGAGTAAAGCTGGAATTTTTTGAGACGGTCAGTGTAGGGCATCTGAGGCCAGTAATCCTCTTTGTGAGGTACTTATGTGGCCTTTCCAGCTGCTGCAGATATCTTGTGAGGTAAATTCCAAAAGGGGTGTTGTACTCTACCATGGGTCTAATGAGTGCCAAGTAGAGGGGAACAATGACCTCTTTTTTCCTGAATGAGAACACTTTTGTGATGAGGTGTGCCACATAGGATTTCCTGACTACTGTCGCAATGTGATTATCAAAGGAGACACTACTGTCCACCTGTGTCCCAATGTCTCTTATCACACATTTGACATTAAGTAGACTGCCGTTTATGTGGTTGTTCATGGGTAAAGAGTTTTTACCAAAGGGGATGACAATGAACTTTTTGGCATTGAGCTTGAGGCCGTGCCTCTGATACCAGGCATCTGTCTCAGTGAGGCCCTTCTGTAGGATGTCCACATCATTTGAGGATGTGACTATGGCTCCTAGTTTGCAGCCATCTGCAAACTTCGTTAGCCGAGGCCTTCTGTTTTAGCTTGTACTTCAGAGAAGTAGATACCAAACAGGAGAGGGATCCCAGGACTGAACCCTGTGGTACTCCACTTGTCACTAGTTTGAAGTCAGATTTGGAGTCTGCAACTTTTACAGTGTGGGTTCTGTCAGTGAGCAAGTTGGCAACCCATCTTGTGACGTAGGGATTTATACCTAGTTTAGTGAGTTTAGCTATAATTCCAGAATGGGGGAATGGTGTCGAAAGCCTTGGCGAGGTCAAGATAGGCAGTATGAACCACCTTACCCTCATCTACAGCTTTGGTGACTGTCTCAAAGAAGTCAATCAGGTTCAGAAGGCATGATTTGCCTTTCACAAACCTGAACTGGGTGGGGTCCAGAGTTTGGAGGTTACCAATGTTTATGAGTTCCATGATGATACGTTCCATGGCCTTGTAGACCAGGATCGTCAGGCTAATAGGGTGATAGTTCCCAGGATCAGTGATGGCTCCCCCTTTGTGGAGTGGGATAACTGTTCCTGTGTGCAATTCAGTAGGCACAAAGTCTGACGTGAGACTATGATTGAACATGGTGCTTAGGTAGTGAGCCAGTTTGTTCTGAAGTTTGTGTAAAACACAGCCTGGGATGTTGTCCGGTCCCATGGATGCTGTGTTTTTGGTTTTAGAGAGTGCATCTTTTACCTGCATAGATGTGATTACAGGGACTCTGCATTTTTCCTGTATAGATATGGGCCCTTTAGGGGATGAGAGGGGGTAAAGATAGCACTGAACCTATCTGCCAGCATGTTGGCAATATCAGTTGGTTCTGTAATTTTCATGCCGTTGTGCTGTAACTCAGACCAGATCTGGGTGTTGCCATTGAGATTCTTGACATAGCTATAGAATGCTTTGTGTTTGCCCTTAGAATCAGTGGCAATTTCTGTTTTCATAGCTAGCTTTGGAGGATATTATAAGGGATCTCAGCTTTTTACTGAGGCTGACCAGGGAGCTCCTCCACTCATGGGATTTTACTCCCTTTTGCAACAGTTTCTTCCTTCTGTTGTAGAATTTGTTTATGGCAGGGGACCACCAGATTGGCTTCCTTTTTTTTGGAGGATAGCATCTTGGTTCTATTTGGGATAGCATGATCCATGCACTTGTGTAAGTGCTTATAGAGTGCATTTGTGTAGCATTTAGCAGTCGTAACTGTATTGTCCATCTGCATGGGTGTCATGAAGTTTGCCACTTCTGTCTTAAGAAGCATGAAGTTGGCTTTGGAGAAATTTTTTACCATGGTTTCCTTAATGGTGGGTGGGGGCGGGATGCGGATATCTAGGGTGATTAGCTTATGGTCGGAACTGACCAACGAGGAGTTGACTTCAGGTGTGGAACACCGGTCACTCATGTTGGTAATGACTAGGTCTAGGATATTGTTGTCCCTGGTGGGGGTGTGGATAAGTTGATCCAGGGCATTGGAATTTTATGAATTCCAGAAAGCATTGAGCGAAGGAGTTGGCACATGAGTAGTTTTCCCAGTTAATGGTGGGGTAGTTGAAATCATCCATTATTAGGGTGTTTGGTTGAACCCTAATATTTTCCAGTATATCAAGAAAAGAGGAGTGGGAATCCTGGGGCATGGTGGAGGATCTGTAGCACACTACAATTTGGATTGCAGTTTTGCCCAGAGTTAGTTGCACTTAGATAACCTCGGATGCATTATGCTGCACAACTAGTCTGGAGGTGTGGATATCCTTAATGAATATGGACACACCTCCGCCTTTGGTGTTCTGGTCCAGGTTAGATGGCCAAAAAGTTTGGTATGAGTTATAGCCTGGTAATGAAGGGGTGCTCTCTAGAGCCTTGAACCAGGTCTCAGTCACTGCACCGATATCGATGTTTTCCATTGTAAGGAGTACCTTCAGTGAGTGCATTTTGAGATTTAGACTTCTAGCATTGAGCAGCATTGCCCTCAGTTGTTACTTGTCTGTTCTTGTTACGCTGGTGAATTTGTTATTTGACCCTTGCCTAAAAAAGGCACTATAGGGGAGGCAAGACCCTTAGCTAGTATCTGGAATCCCAGGGGTGACAGGTGCAGGCCATCTCTGGCAAAGCATCGTGGTCTGTTGACCATGTCATCCCAGGCAGACAGATACTGGATCCCCTCAGAATGACACCAGAAGCTTAGCCAGTTGTTGAAGTCAATCATTTTGTCCTTGTACTGTGGTATCATTCTGGGCAATGACAGAATGCTACTTAGGGCTAGGGTCATACCTGCCTGGACTACAAGATTGGAGAGCTCTTCCATGTCTCTTTTCATGTAGGCCAGGGAGGTACATCTCAGATCGTTCACATTAACATGGACAATGACAGAGTCATACTTGTACTTGTTATGGAATGACCTGAATACGTGAGTTATGTGATGGATCCTGGCACCCAACAGACAGCTGACAGTAACCTTTTCCTTGTTTAGCCTGGTGAGAGGGACATCAGTGTGCCTGACTATAGAGTCACCTATGACTAGAGTGTTGGGAATGTTATTTTGCCTTAAGGGCTGTGGTTTACTGGCACACAGAGTCTGTGGGCTATGTGTCATTTGGGGTGTGTTGGGGAGGTGGAGGTTGCTTGCGTTTCTGCTTTGGAGGTCTCTGTTTGCTTGAGCAGATAATTACTGAGAGCCTCCGTGAATGTTTTTGTGTTTCTATGTTTGGATTTTGGTGGTGTAGGTTTAGTGGGACTATGTGATGAGCATGGTACGGTGCAAGTGTTTACCTTCTCCTCTTGACTGTCAAGTTCAGTCTTGGTTGGAGATAGCTTTACCTCCAGTTTGGCTAGATAGGTGCATCTCACAGGTTGTGGTGTTGGGTGGTAGGAGGAGAGGGTTGTCTGTGTACATGAGGCAATTGCTACATTGCCCCAAGATGCCAAGAGTCATCAGATAGACAGGAGAGAACACTGGGAGCTGACTCTTGGACATGCTTGAATAGAAAACTCCTTTCCTCTAGACAAGTGAGAAAAGTGAGTATAAGAGCTGTTTTTCTCTAAGCAAGTGAGGAAGGTAAGTACAAAAACTGTTTTCCTCTAGGTAAAGAGGAAGGTTGAGTGCTATAGTAATTTGTAGCTTATTTAGTGCTAACAACAAGTTCTGAACAAGTGCTGAGCACAAATAAGCAAATTCAAATGCTAAAACTAATAATTTGTACCTGGATCTTGTGTTAGATAGGCTACCTAATGCTTACCACTCCCACTGATAAGCTATAATGCTTCCCTCCAACACAGAAAGGCTTGGGGGGCTCAGAAGCTTACAAACAGTCCTGGATACAGCAAATCTGTATCTGGACTAGACTAGTTACAGGAAAGGTGGGAAACAAGCGCAAACGCAGGCTTTTAAACCAGAAAGTTGAAAGAGAAAGAAAAACTGCCCAAACAGCCAATAAACTACAATTTCTGGGCCAGAAACCACTCTTGTGTTAGATAGGCTACCTAGTGCTTACCACTCCCACTGATAAGCTAGAAGGCTTCTCTCCAACACAGAAAGGCTTTGGGGGCTCAGAAGCTTACAAACAGTCCTGGTTACAGCAAGTCTGTATCTGGAATAGACTAGTTACAGGAATGGAAGGAAACAAGCTTAGACATTTTTTTTTTGTAAAGTGGAAAGGGAGAAAGGAGAAACAGAAGATAATTCAAAATTAAGGACCTAAGTGGCTTGCTTTTCACAAATATTCTCTCTGTATTAGGCAGAATGAGCTAGTGACACTAGACTGTAATAAAGCTGGGACAGAGCTGAACAGCTGGGACTGGTAGGGGTGTCTGAAATCAAAATATAATCTCACTGTACTCGGTTGAGTGAGCAAATGAGATAGACCCAGTAGGAGTGTTCAAACACAAATTTACAGGAGGGGCGGGCAATTACAAAGCCACCAAGATTAATACCAGAACATGAACAGGGAGGGAGGGCGGAAAACTAACTGCAGAGAGAGAGAGACCACAGTATTCCATGAAAAATTAAATAGAAAAATAAATAACTACAGAGAGACACAGACCACAATATTTAATGAAGCAATTAAATAGTACAATCTTTAACACTGCAAGTTTGTAATTAACTCAGCTAGTAATGCAGTTGATTGTAGGTATGTAGCAGAAGCCAAATAACTCAGATATTGAGCAGTAATAGATTCAAAGATATGTGACTAACACTTATAAATACAGAGAAGCCCTCTAGGCTAAGAGTTTAACACTGATTATCAATGAAGTGAAACACAATAACCCCCACTTACTGCAGAGAGAGAGAGAGAAAGGGAGATAGACCACAGGATAGTGATCTATCATTTGACCATAATGTGCCCATTGTTGTAAGAAAGTCCTTTTACACTGCACAGCTTATAAACAAAGGAATTGTGTCTAGATCTAGAGATGTCATTGTCCCCCGTGATTTAGCCATTATTAGGCCAGTCATTGAATATAATGCCCTCTTTGGCATGAATATGTCCAGACTGCTAAGAGATGACTTGTGTCTGGCATACAAATCATCCCCTAACCCAATAATGATGGAGTTCCTGCACAACAAGTCAAATGACATCCAAAATACTCAATCTAGAGATCTAAACCTCTTCTGCAACATCAACAGAACAGTTTGGAGGGACAGGTATATCTTGCAGAGGATACCCCTGCTCTGAAAGATTCCCCATCTACATAAACAAAGTTCATCCCTTTTCATATTCAAGTGCAAGTTGGATCTAGGGATGGGAAACAGAATTTATCCCATGATTGCCCCCTGTATTACTAATGGAAAGAGGCAGCTTCTAAATGCTTTATCCCAATGCACGAGTCCCTCAAATGATCTATGGTATGACAGTTATTCTCATTAGGAGTAATATATAATTATCCACAATAGGATGGGTAACAATGGGATAGGTTAATTCAAGAACAAAAAGGAAAACTGGCTAGGTTTAAAAATGACCCACAAGGGCAGTCATCCTAATACTTACCTATGAACCAATAAGTATATCTAGATATAGATCTATTTTTCCTATGGAAGAAAAGCTCTTTGAATGAACTGAGGAGCCTAGGTGACATCCCAGAAACACAGTCCTGTGTGAAGGAGTCAAAAAAGACTTTTGAATGTTCTCTTGGAATCCAAGCTTGTGTAAGAGATCTCTCACTCAAGACCGAGATTCCTGACACTTTGAAAAAGACTCTGCAATGATAAGCAAGTCATCTAAATATGGAAAGTGTGGATACCTCGTAGTCTTCAATGTGCTATAATTGAAGCTAGACACTTTGTGAACACTTCTGGTTTGGTGGATAGTCCAAAAGGTAAGGCAGAGAACTGATAAATTGATCCAGACACACAAAACCTTAAGAAGAGTCTGAAGACTTTATGGATAGTGATGTGATGAAAGCATCTTTTTAGTGTAGTGTTACAATGAAACTTGAAAGAGAAAGAAGAGATAACAATTTGGGCACTATCACAGACAGGTTTAGAAAGAGAGATAAAGAAGTGGTCCCCAAACATTTTCTTTTGCTTGCCCTAGGAACATCTGTGAATAAAAACCCTTCCCAATCTGGGAAGTAAGAACTGGTTCTATCACACCTTGGGACAACGTGAAGTGGGAACAAAAATGTCTGATCTGGAAGATGAGGAATGACCCCCCCCCCCCCCCCCCCCGGAAAGGAGAAATTTCCTCCCACTGCCATCTGTAACCTTGATGAATGATTTTTAAGAACCTGTCAAAATTATATGTTGCCAAAGCGAAAAATGGTGAGTCAGACTTCCTGAAAGACAAAAAGGTGCCAGGGCGGAAGGGGGTCACATGGTTTGTTTGAAGTAGTCAATCAGACTTGTTGGACTATCCTTGATTATGGAGGTTATAGACTTCTTTTTGGAATCCCCTTGTCATTTCTTTGTCTGTTTACCTGTATTTTATTGAGACTGTTTGTTCTGCTTTTTGCCAAAAGTGGATGAGGAGATAGAAAATCTCTGAAAATTTGGAAAAGGGCTGAAAAATCTCTGGATCAGTTTGCCACTTTCATTACACTTTTTCTTCACATCTAAAACAGATGGGCCAGACACTAAATCTCTATCCAAGGATGAATTTAAAATCTCATTTTAAACATCACCTGAGAGGTTCTGAGAATACAGCTATGCAAAGCTCCTCAAAATGGTATCTGTCACCATAGCCCTGGATAAATTATCAGCAGCATCATACACCTACAGTAAACACTGTGTAGTGATCTGCTCGACAGAAGAAAGTAAATTATTTTAAAGCAGATTTTCCTCACAAGAGGAAACTGCAGATAAAACATTCTTCATACTTTTACAATTAGCCAGTACAAACTTTAACATGTGAGCCTGACAATTAAAAATTCTGAAAATCAGAGTTGCGGAAGTATACATTTTTTTCCCATGCCTATCAATAATTTTCCCAACCTTGTCATAGGTGCTTAGCAGCAGTGGTGTCAAGTAGAGCTATAGCTGCTGGGTCAAGTTTGGGAAGAGTGTAAGTTTCAAAGACTGATCTGCCTTTTTAGGGACAGCTGGCTGACTATCAGGAAAATTGCAAGCAGTAATATGCATCCTCTAAAGTAGACAGAACAGGAGGAATGGATGTAGGATCTTGAAAATCCTTCTGTAAGAAATTATAGTATTTTCTGAGGACTGAGAAACTTCAGTGTTCTCCCACTGAAATAATTGACACATTCTAGCAAGAATGAGAAACTCCTGTAGGGAGAATCAGAAACTGAGCTCTTCCCCAAAGTCTTAATCAGAAATCTGAGGAATAAAAACTGTATCCATCCTTGCATCTTCCTGTTCAGATTCAGCATCTTGAATCTCTTCAGGGAAAAAGGTATCTCTCTTTCTTTAAAAGAAACTAATTTATAAGCCTGAATTAAACCCTGAGCCAGACCAATTAAACTACTTCTATCCTAAGAAATTTGAGGAGTAGATACATGCTTGTTTTTTTTTTTTTTATATATGAAACTAGGGCCAACCATGTTACTAATGGCAGCACTAGCTTCCTCAGGGATGGGTACAGCATTCTGTCACAACAGGGAAACCTGCCCTGTTCCCTCTCCCAGGACAAACAAGACTGGCTCTCCCTTGCCCATTGAGTGGGTCCCAACAGCCACAGAGGACATGGCTAACCCCCTGTCCATAGTGGCTGTAGGTGCTACATCAGAGGGATCTGGGCTAAATGATGAGTGGTCCAAGGTACAACAAATGGCCAGATAAAGTCACCCACCTGCCGCTGAGGCAAATTGTTAGCCTGTGGTGGTGGCAAGGCTGTTTGCTTAATTGTTTTTTCTTTTTGTGGCTGAAAGAAGCACTGACCATGGAACATGTACTTTGTTCCATGATCAAGCCAAAACTGGTGCCTCTTTCCTGATGAAGACAAGTAGCAAATGCCAGTAAACACTACCAGTCCCCAAAGTTCCTTTTTTGTCAGAAAAATAAAACAGTAAGGGACCTTTAAAACACTATGACAGCCCCACAAAAGTAAAATAAACACAATTTCTCCACAGGGAAAATATGTTTTCAGTTACCTTACACCACTTTTAAATGGACAGGAAAAATGAGAACTCCATTTAAAAGTAAGTTTCAGTCTAGTGACAGTCCATTAAAGCACAACACTCATAGCTTTAAAATAACTTTCCTGAAGACGAAAGAGATAAAACCACAACACAAAAAAGAAAGTTGAATTTTATTTCCCCAAAGGGAACTTATCTGACCAACAAAGGAACTACACAAGCTGACCATCGATCCTCGAATGCCCTAGAAGAGCATATTCTTTGGCAGAAATAAAGCTCTGAAGGTCTTCGTACTCCAATGTACCCTTTAGTCAGCTCAGTTCAAGCTACTTGACAGTTTGGTACTTGGAAGGTGCCCTAAAGCTTTGGAAACTGTCTGGCTGTTGTATCCTTGGCAGTGTACCATTGTCAAACTGATAGGTTAGTGGAATGCTTCAAATAACTCTGAAGTCTGTGCTAAAAGTAAGCTGTTGGCACAGTCACTGTTAAATTCATTCATCACTGTGATTCCCGTCCCTGAATTTCATCTCAGTAAATGTAGTAGATTTGACCTGGTAATTGAAATTATTTATTTTCATTTGGCCTCATGCAGGTATAATATTTTCAGTAACTGTAAGCTATTTACATCATGATGAATAAATCTGGATCTTTTGTCAAGGGAAGTAAATAAGTTATTCATGGGTTTGCAATGTCACTAGAGAATTCAGGAGTTTGTGTTTTTATTTGTGATTTGTGATCCTGCATCAGTGTGTGCAGCACCTTGTTCTTGAGGATTCACTTTCTGTGCTGTAGGAATCTGCAAATTATTATTTCTGATAGATATGAGGATCATCATCTGTGCAACACTGTTGAATCATTCCCATTATATGACTGGCCAGTAACATCGTAAAATAAGCACCCTGAATGGCCAGCCCAATCAGCGTGCCCGTTGAGAATATACAACAGAAAAAGGTCCGATCGGCCAGACTTTTTTCCGTTGATATATTCTTTAAGTTTAAGGGTTTAAAAAAAAAAAAAAAGCTTTCCCAAGCACTGATGTACTGGGTATGTGTGGGAACATAAGTTCCAAACGCATGCGTAGTACATCAGCAATGGCAAAGCGGAGCTGTCCAGCGGCGGAAGGACAGCACAGCACTGTTATACAAGGACATTATTTAAGAAAATTAAGTTTTTTTTTCTTAAATAATGTCATTGTATAATAGCAATAACCCACTTCTGGGTGTGGGTAATGCTGGATTTACCCATGGTTGTCTTTGTTTGGTCACTCGGGCTTCACCCTCGTGACCAAACCACACCAACCGTGGGTAAATCCAGCATTACCCACACCCAGGTGTGGGTTATTGCTTAAGCATTTGACTTGATATTTTTAAGCCTACTTCCATGGATACTCCTACACTGATGATGTTGCATTCAGCCTGGTATCTAGTTTAAATGTGTTAAATTAACTATTTATAGCTCCCCACTAGCTGCAGTCCATTGAAATGTACATCAACAAAATTGTTGAATTTCTAAGCTCAGAGTAGAAATTGTATACACAGCACCAACATACAAGCCAACTAGAGTTACAAACAGATAATTTTCTGCTTTACATATGTGAGGAAGGAAATTATCCATATTAATATACACATTTATTTATTTATTGACATTTGATTACTGGGAAAGTTTGACTGGGTAGGAGCCCATTTTCAGCAGATGTCCAGAGAGAAAAGCACCAAAGTATTACAAAACATTTTAAGAACAATAACTTTACAATCTTTAAAAATAATACGAAAACAAATACACTTTAAATAATTATACCAAATAAGATATACTATAAAAACATTGGTTAAGAATAGATGCAAGTTATATGACAATTTAATAGTTAGAGAAATGTTTGCCAGTTTATAGAGAAATTAAAGGTAGGTTAGTATAATAGTAACAGGAATTGCAATACAAAGTGAGAGAAAATCAGACTTATGGTATATTTAGAGAGAGCCAGGGGGGAGAGAAATTGATAAGAGTAAGAAAATTAGTGAAGAAGGGAGATTAAGGAGATGTAATGTATGATTGGGTATTTGTTCACATTTAGGGATATAGTTTATCCTGATGTTGAGCAAGAACAGAGTCAGCTTTTGGCTAGGATGTCTTTCAAAATGTTTTTGAAGGATGGGATGGAGGGTGCTGACCTGATGGATACAGATAAGGAGTTCCAGGCCTTAGCAACATGGTACGAGTACAGACAATGTCCACAAGATTTACTGTTAGTGACTAAAGCTTTAATGCCCAGAAGATTTGGTATGCCTGTATGCAGACAAGGGTTTTTGATCATTGGATTGTAATGACTGATTAGGAACATAGTTGAATAAAATGTTTAGTGTTGGACAAGCAGATGGATTCTGGATAATTTTATAGGTGGTAGAAGCTTCTTCTACTTATCAATGCATACTTCTAATAACAAAATTGCTCCTGCTGGCCTTGTAAACTTGTTCTGTTATGCAACATTGTTGCAATTTTTAAATTTGGATGCTCTCGATTCTGAGTATGAGGTAGGCAAGGATAAGATGACTGGAGACGCGAAGTGCTGAACCGTGACATCATATATAATTGTTGATGTGTGAATTTAGAGTTCTTTGTAGGTGCAAACAGCTAAGGAATAATGACACAGATACGTAGGAGGTTCCAGGTAAACAATTGCATCCTTAAATGTAATGGTAACTACTGCCTAAATAAGAAAGGGTCTTATGACATCCTGCATACACTAGGCTTACACAAGTTTTAAAGATGCTCTGAATTATAAATTACACCCAGTGGCTTCCACTGTTTTTATTTCTCAGCCTTTCTAACCAAGGGCTGTTTCTGTGGATATCTTCTATCCAGTCTTCACAAGGATGTAGTACTCTTTATTGCAGCAAGACTCACTGAGCAGTGTTTCGCTGTACTGAGCTGCACAAAAACTGAACTGCCATAATTTATATTCTACTGTTGAGGTTGATAATATCATTGAAGAAAAGGCATAGTTTCACTCAAAAAAATTGCCTTTTGGACTATGCCTATTTTTCCAGTTTTGGGGTAAGTAAATCATGGGACTACAACATCCTTCAACTTCCGCCCCATCTTTGTAAAAGTTTAGGAATAGTATATAATAATCTAACTATGGCCTTACCATAATTATGTTTAATAGAAGACTGATATTTGTGTCCACCTGAGACACATTGTTTTGCCATTTGGCATATCTCACTGCATTGTTGAGAGTGAGAGTCATTTACATATGATTTTTAGTTTTCAGACTTCTTTAGAATTTCTGATTTCATTTTCCTTTATTTTTGAGCTTGCAACACACATATGCACATGCAATGTCTGATGCCACACTTCTTTACTTTAAATCCTAGTGTTGGTGTAAAATTATGCCACACTTCTTTACATTAAATACTAGTTTTGGTGTGAAAAAACATGACTTATCTGTCATCCAGGCTACTAGCATCCAACAGTTTAGATGGCATACTCTACTGTATTATTTTTATCTCTTTTCCCGGGAGAAAAACAAGGCTAGTTGCACTGCAAAGGGAGGTCTGATTCCTGAAGCTCTTGCTCTTGTAAAATAAAATTAATGAAGCCAGTTTCCAGTCTTGAAGTTTTTTTCCACTGAGCCCAAGGAAGATTTATACAAAATGGTCCTCAAAACATCTAACTCCTAAGTATGTGGGGTGGTAACTCTCCTAACTCTCCTAGATAATGTGTCATTTCTTTCCTTAATATCCCGAAATGATTAATGTGTTTTATCTTAACAGTCCTTCTACTCCTGTCTTCTATCTTGATAACCAGCTTCATACCTCTCAACCTGGAATCCTCAAAAATCTGGACAAAGGCTCATGAAAAGTAGGTACAAATGGCCAAAAATCTGATACCTATTAACATAAAATTTGCATACACAATTATATAGCCCCACCCACTACAGTGGAATTGTGGGCTATCAACTTTTAAATGCAAATTGAAGAACAGACAAAACATTAAACACAACATATAACCAGAACAATAGTGTTTTATTTATATTAACATTTGAACTTGTATCAAACTTTGAACTTGTGTAAAACTAAAATACAATTTTCTTTTATAAAAATAATATAAACTGCATCTCTGACCTTGTACATAGCAACCATGAAAACAAACAACAGGCATCTTATACTGATAAAGCAGTGAACCACAACTGGTCTGGACCTTGGACTTTGGTCCAGACCATTGAATGCAGTGTTCAGCTATGTTTTGCATCACTGTCCAGTGTGTACAATTAACTGCATCCAAAAATGAGCAATTTTTCAGACAGCTTTTCCAAATTGCACTGCACAGTACAAACCTCTGCACAATGTGATGGCTTAATTTCAACTACATAGTTATAGTCTAATATCTGCCTAAGCATAACAATCTTCCATGGGTATGGACTAGGGTTGCTCTCAGTAGTTAATATAACATTTCACTTTGTGTTACTTCACATGCTATCGTTAGGTGAAACACCTTAACTTTGTTCATTCAGAGGCTAGTTTATATGGATATCTGTTAAGTTTTGGCAATATGAAAAATAAACAATAAACAAGTTAGAACTCTTAATTATGGACACTTGTGAGCAAACAACTGTGGAGCACTAAATTATAATGAGAAAAGTCTGCACTAACGTATATCATCAGCTTCAAATTCATAGCAACTCAGGAAAAAAAAAAGAAGAAAGAATTTATTGAGATACAGTGACTACAAAATGACAATGTTTCTGTTTTTGAAAAAAAATGTCTTGCTAGCCAAACTGTATTTGCAAATGAACCAATTTAATACAAAGTTCTGATCAAATGAAAGGCACTAGGTTTATGTATTTAGATTTGAGTACTTTAAGCATGTTCTGAGAGAGACCACACTATAAAGAATGAAATTGTAATTTACTTAGACCAAACTTTATTCCATTTAAATATTTATTGAAAAAATGTCAAAAAACCTGAAATTTCTCAAATTAGTATTTTAGATAATTATTTTACTACCTGATGCTGCTTTAAAAATAGAATAAATATTTGTATGCCTATATGTCATTCTTTAAGATCTAAATGTTTGCTTTGAAAACTGAAAGTGAACTGAAGACACTGGTTTCGGTGACATACTTATAAGGTCAATATCTGCTTATGATAGAACTACTGTGTTGCCAAAAACTAAGTAAAACACATACAAAATTACACACACACACACACACACACACACACACACACACACACACACACACACACACACACACACACACACACACACGTACATGCATACTGGAATTCCCACATGCTTTTTGGACATCCTTTATAACGTGCTACCAAATCACGTTATTCCCTTTCATAAATGACCAGTTTTAAATTCAAACTTGCATGTCATCTGTATGGGGCAGTCATTGTGCCAGTCAGTTTGCAAGCTGCCCTTTAAATCTACAGAACCGCATTTACCTTACTTGATAACAACAACAGAATTCATGCAAACTTCAGAATGAAAATGGCACAACTATTGTTGTGAAGTGACATATTGTAAAAACATTATGCTTACAACAACCCTGTATTTCAAACCCACATATTAAAGAGAGCATTTTAACTAACAAAAAAGAATAATGCTAATACAACACACTGAATCTGTCTGCCAGCTGACAGCTTGGATCTTGAACAGTATAATATTCAACAAAGCAATGTATGCTTAAGAAAAAAAATTAACATTTCTTATAAAATTGCTTGTACTATTTTTTAAATAACCAGTTACTATAACACAAGGGTGGGTAGCATTATGTCTGTTTTTGACAGGCAACTTCATATCCTATGTACTTCAAAGAATCTTCCTCATTAATGAAAGCAACAATAACTTCAAAACATTCTTTACATCATTTGTCTTTAGTTTTAAACACTATAGTTTCACACAGCCCAGCATACACTTTAGAACAGTTATGCATCTTGCACTAAAATGGACTCCTGTCTGACTGCAGGACAGACCTGAACAATACCTGCTGGAATGCTATTGCTTGTTGCTACAGTTTTGGGGATCTCCAAATCATCTGTGCACTTTGCCATCTACCTATAAATCAAACAGCCTGGAGAAACTGAAATATCCACAGACTAATCACAATGTATTCTGGGGGCTGCTGTATAGTTGGCAACACTTAATAATAAATACATTAGTAACTTACACTAAACAATGACATATTTGTTTTGTGTGCAGACGTCCGTTAGGAGAAGTGTTCAGCGCATGCAGTATTTACTGAGCTGCTGGATGGTCTGCTTCCACTGACATTTTAGTCATCAGTAATTTCATGTTTGTGTTTATGTATCCGATTCTGAGTAGGGGCAGGATGTGGGCATGTTGTTCTGAATTGAACCTTGCTCTTGGATAACTGCTGCACATTTGACTAACTATTCCTATTATTCTGGCCGGGTTACAGCATATGCAGTTTATCATTTCAAGTTTTTTTCAACCAATATTATGCTGATTGCAGTTGTTTAAAAAGTGGATCATTGTTTGTACATAATATTTAAGCTCCTGTCCTGCCTGTCTTCTGGTTTAAAGAGTTGATGCTCAAGCTACAAGTCAACTATGAGAACGAACAAATCATCTTCATTTAAAGCAAAAGCAGTATGAACTGTCCAGGCTCCAGCTAACTGCAGCAGTATGAACTGTCCAGGCTCCAGCTAACTGCAGCAGTATGAACTGTCCAGGCTCCAGCTAACTGCAGCAGTATGAACTGTCCAGGCTCCAGCTAACTGCAACAGTATGCACTGTCCAGGCTGCAGCTAACTGCAGCAGTATGAACTGTCCAGGCTCCAGCTAACTGCAGCAGTATGCACTGTCCAGGCTCCAGCTAACTGCAGCAGTATGAACTGTCCAGGCTCCAGCTAACTGCAGCCGTATGAACTGTCCAGGCTCCAGCTAACTGCAGCAGTATGCACTGTCCAGGCTCCAGCTAACTGCAGCAGCTGTACTTACTGTCTCAGAGTCACAGTTTCACACACATACATGTCATGAACGAAAGCAGCAAGCGGCCAAGAGCTAAGTTAACTATTCTTCTTAACAAAAAGTGTGCTTTACAGCAGACTGATGAATTCCTTTGCTGCAGTTTGTATTAGGCAATGCATACGTTTTTAATTGTTTTTTTACATTTAACTTTTAACTTTAACTTAAATGGATGTGGAGGTTGAGGCATCACTGTGACCAGAGCAAGTAAATTTTCTCATCCTACTGATTCCTGCCTCTGTCTGGAGACATGGGTGGGTGGACTCTGCTGTTGCAGAACGTAAATTGTACACACAGGGCAGGCTAGCTCTGCTCGGTGCTCACTGCTTTGCTGTTGCTATTAATTTCTCCACCAACCAGTGCCATCCAAACAGTACTGACCCAGAGTCTCCTCATGAAGCTGCTGATGTCACCATGCATGTCACCCCTGCAAGTTGATGACATTGCGGGATACGCTGGCAATGCGTGATGACATTAGCAATAATTTAAAAACTTGTGAAAATAAAAAAAAGACTGAAAAAAAAATCAGGAGTTGAAGAGACCACTTGGAAATTCGTGGCATCTCATTATTTTGCCCTCAAAACTGGAAAATACAAGGAATTCAATATGATTGAGAGGTATGATCAGCTTTCTTATTCATTTATGAAAATCAGTGAGGGATGAAATGAGCTCAGTAACTCTTCCTCTTGCATAGCGTTGTCTTAAAGTTTTCAAGCTGCTTACCTCATTCAATTTCTGGCAAAGTCCATTTGTACTTCCGCAAGTACTCTAAAGAATCCCTACACTGATCTGTATCTGCCAGCAACCTTTTGTCACAATCTGCCTTGGATTTCCTTACATCATTACCTACTTTTTTAAAGATTCTCACAAGCCTTACAAGCCACAATCTCTCTTTTTTTTTTTCCATCAGCAATTTCCTACATATCTTCCTTCAAATAAAGATACTTGACTGTTGTTATTGTTTTGTGTGCCAACACCTGACAAACATATGGCCTTTTGTATTTCCACATTCTCATACTTATGTAATTTGTCTCTTTTTTTACCATCACTACTGGTGTTTTTGTATTATTGCTTAGTTTCTGCTCAGCAGATGAACAGCATTCCCAGTTATGCACTAGATCTCTGAAATGGTCTTATGTAATGTCCAGTTTCTTGGCTCACGAATCAGACTGCATCACTGTCATTACTATCCTTGGCTCCACAGTCTGTAAAGCTGTATTCCATTCTGTACTGATAAAGAACAGAACCAGCAAATTATGAAACTTGCACCTCCCTCATAGAGGCGGTCTCTTTCTCCCAAAGATCTACCTCTGCCATCACATTCGCCACTTCTACTCATTCTTTGCCCTTGAGTTTTAACTTCTAAAATTTGATGTTTATATTAATAATAAATAATAATAATCTTTTATTCTTCCATTTCATAATTATGATTATATGCCTTTTACCATCTTCGTTTTAATGTATTATGCATACTATGAGCAAACAGAAGGGCTCTCTTTCTACCTATCCTGATGTCAAGCAATCAGCTTTGTTACTTTTGCCTTCTGCAATGCTTTCTACTTCCTACTGTGCTTCTTACTTATTCCTCAGGCAGAGCATAACACCCGATTCCTCTTAAGCTACCAAGTCCCCTCTGTGTGGTCTGTATATTTGTGTCACCATATTCCCGCTGTCACTTACCATGGCTCATGTGTCTGTTATAGTTAAACTGCCATTATCTAATAGCATTTCATGAAGCAGTTCATCTTATTACTGCAGGTTATGGCATTGCATGGCATAACAGACCATCTTAATCCTACCACTGTCATGCATGGTGCAACGTCCCGACTTTTAACGTCCCGACTTTTCCTTCTTATTATCTACTCTCCCCATTCCTTATTTGTTCTTCCTCCTTCACCAACATCGCCTAAAGGGAGTCTGCTTCTGAAGAAGGTCTGCATTTTTGCCTTCAGTACCTGTTTCCATTCTTATTAAGATGGAGGTGATCCATAGCATGTACCTCTTGGTTCTTGCATGATCTGCTAGCAGAAAATGCACTGAGAATCCTAGTCTAATATCACATTTGAAGAGGAGGACTTTAGTGGTGTAGCCTTAGATTCTCCTTGAAAATATACTCAATATATTAGAGTACCAGAACTGAAATATTTCTCTCTGAATGTTTGGTATTGAGGCAGAACCACAAACCGTCTGATCTGCTGCCATAAAAGTTGAGAATGGACCATGAAAAGCAACTGACACAACTCATATTTTTGTATACCTTTCTAGTCAAGAAACATCTGGACAGTTTCTTGAAATCCAGAATTACTGTTTTTCCTGACAGTTGCATTAGATTTATATTAAGCCGATGATAGCTATCATGATACTTTGATTCCTGCTCTGGCTTACAAAGATGTACTCTATGCATTGCACATTCTGTTAGCAACGTACAGTAAAGCAATACAAATATAATGACTGTCTGATTACAGTTTCTGTGAGTCCTATTGTTGCAAATCACTTGAACTTAAAACCACTTTCAGCAAATCTTGACTTTATTTTTTCTTAATAATACTGTGATCATGTGGTTAATATATATACAAGTTGGAGGGGGCAGGGGTGAAATTCACCATATATGAGGAGCAGGGTGGCTTGCTCACGCTGTAAAAAATGAACCTGTTATTTGCTGAAAGTAGTTTTTAGCCCAAATGATTGCAGTACTGGGACTCACAGAAATGATGTAAGACTGTTAACATTAATCCAAACAGTCCATCAAATGGAAAGTGGGAGGAATGACTGCTAAATCCATGACAGGGTGGGCCTTACATATAGGCAAACTGGGCAACCATGTTTGTTTACTTATTTATATTTTAGAACAATGCTTTATTGCTCTAAAAAGTAAATAAATACATAAAACACCTACTTTAAAAAAATGTGCCAGTGGAAATTGGGTGCTTGGGGGGGGTATTGGTGCTCGGGGGGGGTATTAGTGCTCTAGTTGACTTAACATTCAAGTCATGTCATTATGTTAACTTAGACATTGCAAGGTCATGGGAGTACATACCTCATAACATTCATATACAAGTGCAAGGTCACCGGAAGGGAGTTAATGATGGTCAGAAAAGAGAAGGAATGATGAGTGTTATTATAGCGATACCTTTTTACAATAATGTTGCTGTTAGTGATCAGCTGGATAGTGATGTCAATTTTTATGGCTTTCTGGTTTGTGTGGGCAGTTGGGATGAGGAAAATGGTGCAGTGAGATAAGTACTACTACTGTTTTTCCAATGCTGGCAGTGATTGACCAGATATATTGGTCAACATTTCTGGCTTTTTGATTCGGGTTGGGATGATGAAAATGCCATGGTGAGAAATGTTTTTTTACAATAATACTGACAGTATTCAACCAGATATTTTAGGCAATAATTTTGGCTTTGTGATTTGTCTGGGCAGTTAGGATGATGGGAATGGTACAGTGAGAATTGTTGTTACAGTTTTTACAGTATTGCTGGCTGTGCTCAACTAGATAGTTTGGGCAGTATTTCTGGCTCTGATTTGTGTGGGCAGTTGGGATGAGGGGAATTACATGCTGAGAAGTGTTATTACTCTTTTTTACAATAATACTGGTGGTGATCAGCTAGATAGATTGGGCATTATTTCTGGCTTTGTGATTTGTGTGGGCAGTTGGGATGAGGGGACTGGTGTGGTGAGATAAGTGGTGTTTACTGTCTTTACAATAATGCTGTCAATGATCAACCAGATATTTTAGGCAATAGTCTTCTTTCGTTGTAATTTGTGAGGAGCAACTTGGATTGGACTCCTTTAATGTGTGGCACCTTTTTTTTGTGGATTGTGGAGGTAAAATAATATCACATAGCCATCAGACATTGTGGATACAACTGCTGGCTAGGGCTGGCTTGATAAAAGTAACTCTCCTTCTTGTCTTTGCTCCATTTAGACAGTCACAATATGGCTATAAAGGACTATTGTGGTTTTGTGAGAAATAAGATGGACTACTTAACTAGACACTTGATTTGCACAGACACAGTAGGTATAATTGCCATGACTGTCATTCATGGACAAAAATTACTATTTGCCTGTTGCTGTTTGCTCATTATTTTGACTTTTCAGGACTACCGTGATTATGCGAAGCAGTATGAGCCAACTGCATGGCACAAAGGTGAGACATCCGAAATGAACATAGAAGTGGATATAACTGTTTCGTGGGGAGTGGCTAGATAAAAGTAACTGACCCTGTTGTCACTTGCTCAGTATCACTGTCATCTATCAATAAAATTGAGATAAATGCATCACAGGATAACCAGACCTTCAGAACATCTGGGGGACAGTGTTCCCCACCCACCAAAACTGTATAAATGGATTTTGATATGGGTTAGTAATCACCCCTGCCCTGAACCCAACTTAGTCTAAGACCAGCCCTGTTCATGGGTGCACACAGAAGGTGACTGTAGTTGTGCGTGTGACTGTTGACACTGTCATTATTTATTTAACATTCTTTCGAAAGCTCAGAGATCACTATACTGTATGTGGGGACAGAGTGGTCATTATTTCTTTAACTTTCCTCACAAATGTCAGAGGGGTGCACTGAGGGTCACAATAGCTTGTATAGTAGCACTGTCCTGTGTTTAAAAGTAACAGGTTGGCAACATTACTGTAATCATTTTCTTTATATATATATATATGGTTCCCATTCAGAAGCCTGAAACATCATAAGCCTGAAAATCAAAATCCTGAAACCAAAAGCCTGAAAATTCAGAATCCTGAAAACTCAAAATCCTGAAAGCCCAAAATCCTGAAAGACCAAAATCCTGAAACTCAAAATCCTGAAAACACAAATAATGCTAATATGTCACTATAAAGACACTAATATCTACCAACTGACCCTGACCCTAACCCTAACCCTAAGGTCCGTCACTATCGCACACTCACCTGACCCGCGCCCTAAACCTAACTCACTTAAACCGCCTAACCCCAATATTTGTCACTATTGCATACATGCCTAACCTGCCTAACCCTAACTCACTTAAACCACCCCTAACCCTAAAATAAAACCAACCGCACACTTACCTGACCCCAACGCATGACCTAACACCACAGAGCTAACAATAGCAAAGCCACAATGACATCAGTATGTCTATTTTGTGTTTTCAGGATTTTGAGTTTCAGGATTTTGGTCTTTCAGGATTTTGGGCTTTCAGGATTTTGAGTTTTCAGGATTCTGAATTTTCAGGCTTTTGGTTTCAGGATTTTGATTTTCAGGCTTATGATGTTTCAGGCTTCTGAATGGGAACCATATATATATATATATATATATATATATATATATATATATATATATATATATATATATATATATATATATATATATATATATATATATATATATATATTCACACACACACACACACACACACACACACACACACACACACACACACACACACACACACACACACACACACACACCTATCTTTTTGGGGGAGAGATATATAGTCTGACAACAAATATGTTATAGTCAATTTTTTTTTTTTTCAGTTTTGTCCCAGTCTGACATCAGAAGGGTACACAAGTGCCTGCCTTTTGTGGGTAGGAGGTGAGGAGCCATGCTGTATATGAATATGACTGCAGCAGCTTGAACTATGAATATGACTATGGGCATAGGTTCATAGGTTCATACTAGGCTATCTGCCCGAGGGCATTTATAAGCCTAGCCCATAGTTTTGTGGCTTACGCCACCCCTTTAATTTGGAGAAACTATGCCCATTATTTTGCTGTGCCTCTGTCGAGCAGTGACACTGAGGTAACCCCTGGGGTGTATCTGCGATCTCCCATCCATTGGTCAAGATTCCTCTTGAAAAGGCCAGCGAGGTGCTCTGCCTCACATAAACCGGGATTTTGTTCCACAGCATAGGGAGTCTTTGGGTGATGAATCTATCCCTCCAGCACGTCCTATTAATAACCGTGTCGAGGTTTAAGTCTCCCGCCCTTGTGGCTCTGAGGGATCTAGATTTTTTGAGATGAAGCATGTTCATCAAATCTGGGTTTGACATGGCCTTGTATGTCAGGCATAGGTCACCTCTGAGCAAGCGGTAAGCAACTGAATATAACTGGAGTTCTTTCAGTCGGGCAGCATAAGACAGATTTTTGAGACCCTTTATCCTTTTGGTGAGGAACTTTTGTGGCTTCTCCAGCTGCTGCAAGTGTCGGGTCAGATACATTCCGAATGGGGCATTGTACTCAATCATTGGTCTGATGAGTGATGAGTATAGGGAGACTATGACTTCCCTTGATCTAGATGTGAATCCCTTCATGATAAGGTGGGCAATGTAGAAGGTCTTCCTAACTAATTTAGCAATATGAGCATTGAATGAAAGGCTACTGTCAACCTAGGTTCCCAGGTCCCTAATAACTTCTTCTGTGTTCAGGGGATTGCCACCTATATGGTAGCTAGGGGTAACCTTATTTTTCCCGAAGGGTATGACTATGCATTTCTTGGCATTTAACTTTAGGCCATGGCTCTGGCACCAGTTATCTGTTTCTGTGAGACCCTTCTGAAGGATATCTGTGTTGGATGTGTTTTCAACTACGGCGCCCAGTTTGCAGTCATCTGCAAACTTTGTCAGCCATAACCCTCCTGTGTTTGCTTGTACTTCAGAAAAGTAGATGCCAAACAAGAGTGGGCCCAGGACTGAGCCCTGTGGGACACCACTTGTGACAGGCTTTGAGTCTGACATGGCGCCAGCAACTCTGACCCTGTGGGTTCTGTCACTCAGCCAGTTTGCAACCCATCTTGTAATGTATGGGTTTACATTTAAGTTGATGAGTTTTTCAATGATACCCGAGTGAGGTATTGTATCAAAAGCCTTCGCCAGGTCTAGGTAGGCTGTATGGACTGCCTTTCCTCGTCAATGGCCTTGGTGACTGTTTCAAAAAGTCAACCAAGTTTAAAAGGCATGATCTGCCTTTGACAAAGCCAAACTGGGTTGGATCCAAAGTCTGCAAGTTCCCTATGTCTTTATTTATGAGATCCATTATGATCCTCTCCATGGCTTTGCAGATAAGGCTTGTCAAGCTAATGGGACGGTAATTTCCAGGGTCGGTGGAGGCACCGCCTTTGTGGAGTGGGACCACAGTCACTGTGCGCCACTCCTGGGTGCGTATCCGGAGGTGAGACTAAGATTAAACAGCTGTCCTAACTGTGGGTTTAATTCCTCGTTGAGTTCATGGAGCACACAGCCGGGGACACCATCAGGTCCCATGGATGCTGTGTTCTTTGCCTTGGAGAGAGCAGTTCTCACCTGGGCGTTAGAGATGTTTGGGGGGCTACAATCATTTGGTATAGATATCTCTCCTTTAGGGGGAGGGGGGGGAGAAGTTTGCACTGAACCTGTCAGACAGTATGTTGGCAATGTCTGTAGGATCAGTAATCTTCACATCATTTTGAACTAATTCTGAGCATATCTGGGAGTTTCCTCCTAGGTTTCTGACATAGCTAAAGAATGCCTTATGGTTGTCTTTAGAGTCCTTAGCTATTTTTTTCTCAAAATTAGCTTTGGATGATTTTATGAGAGCTCTTAGCTTTTTACTTATAGTGATCAGCGGTGTCTTACCTTTTAAGGATTTTGCTCTATCTTGTAGTAGCTTTCTCCTTTTGTTGTAGAGTTTGTTTATGGCTGGGGTCCACCAGACTGGACGCTTGCCTTTGGTACAAAGAGTCTTTGTTTTGCTTGGGATTGCCTGATCCATGCAGCCCTGCAGGTGCTGGTAGAAGGCATTTGTAAGTGATTCAGCGGTTTGAGTAATGTTAACCGCCCGGCTCAGGGGCCTTAAAGGAGACCACACTAGTCTTTAGAAGTGTGAAGTCGGCTTCGAGAAGTTCTTTACTGTGGTCTTTTCATTTCGGGTGGGGGCGGGATGAGGACCTCCAGCGAGATTAGTTTGTGATCAGATCTCACCAGTGAGGGGTATACTTCTGGCGTTGAACATTGTGCTCCCATGTTCGTGATGATGAGATCAAGTATGTTTTCTCCTCTTGTGGGGATGGTGACTAGTTGTTCCATGGCATTTGAGTTTATGAATTCCAGGAACTTTTGGGCTAGAGTGTTTGGGCTTGAGTAGTGTTCCCAGTCTATACTAGGGTAGTTGAAGTCACCTAGTATGATGGTGTTTGGAGATGCATTTATCCCCTCCAGTGTTTTCAGGAAGGCCATATGAGGTTCCTGAGTTTGCGAGGGTGGCCTGTAACATGCTACAAATTGCAAAGCAATCTTGCCTATGGTTAATTGCACCTGGATGGTTTCCGATGCATCGTGCAATGCCACCAATCTTGAGGTGTGGGTGTCCTTGATGAATATGGATACCCCTCCTCCTTTCTTGGTATTGTCCGGGTTTTGGGGCCGGAACGCATGATATGAGGTAAAACCTGATAGTGCTGGGGTGCTCTCAGGAGCCTTGAACCAGGTTTCTGTCACAGCACAGACATCGATGTTCTCCATACTGAGAAGGGCCTTGAGTGCGTGCATCTTGAGGTTGAGACTTCTGGCATTGAGCAGCATTACCCTTAGTTTTTTCTTTGTTTTGTTCTAGGGTGGTAGGTTTAGAATTTGAGCCTTGCCTAAAAAGGCACTATGGGGTGGCAAGAGCCTTTGCCAAAATCCGGAATCCCAGGGGTGACAAGTGCAAGCCGTCCCTTGCGAAGCAGCGTGGCTTGTCCAGCATGTCATCCCAGGTAGACAGACATTGGATCCCCTTTGAATGACACCAGAGTTTAAGCCAATTGTTAAAGCTGATCATCTTATCTCTGTATTGTGGCATCATTCTTGGTGAAGGTAGGATACTGCTCAAGGTCAGGGTCATACCTGCTTGGGCTACATAATCAGAGAGCTCCTCTATGTCTTTTTTCATGTAGTCCAAGGAGGTACGTCTCAGGTCGTTAACACCAGCGTGGACAATGATTGAGTCTTACTTGTACCTGCTGTTGAGAGACCTGAGTGCATGCGTTATGTGGTGGATTCTAGCACCCGACAGGCAGCTTACTGTGACCTTCTCCTTACTCAGTCTGGTGAGCGGGACGTCAGTGTGTCTGACTATGGAGTCACCAATGACTAGTGTGTCTGGCATTGTGTTTGGCCTTAAGGGCTGTGACTGCTTGACACTCTGACTGTGTGGTCTATGTGTTGCAGGTGTTGTGTTCTGAGGTGGTAGTTGTTTGGGTGTCTGCTTTGGTGGCCTCTGCTGTTTTGGTAGATTTTTGATCAGAGCCTCCGAGTATGTCTTTGTGTGTTTATGTGTATGATTTGAGGTTGTGATGGTATTATGTGAGACTGGGTCTATAGTGTGTGTGGTTACCTTCTCCTCCTGTCTGGTCATGCCAGTCCTATGTTGAGAGAGCTCAGCCTCCAGTTTGGCCGTATAGTTGCATCTCTCACATGTATTTGTGTTTTGTGGGAGGAGGAGAGGGTTGTCTGTGTACATGAGGCAATTATAACATTGCCTCAATATTCCCAGGTTCACCAGCTGAGCAGGAGAGGACATTAGCAACTGATCCCTCGACATGCTAGAAGGAATAGACAGAAAAACTTAAGAAAAGGTTCTGGGGGATGTGGGTGACCGAGAAATGGGGTTTGCTTTTTTGGGGTACTTTCTATAACAAGAGTGCTGTATCGAGGTGATAAGTACTGTAGGAGCAAGTGCTTCGCTATACAGATAGAGAATAGTCTACTTGGGAGTCAAGTAGAGACTGTGCCTGGATACCCAGAATGTGACTATTTTTGAGGTGAGTAGGATAGAATGCAGGTACTATTCCTAGACACGATATTTTTATCCTCTCAGTTTATTGTGAACTGGTGTTTGGTCAGCTTTGAGCATGAAGACTTGGATACTGCTTATTTCTTCTTGAAAAAAAGTAAGATTGAGTTTGATTTCTGTATGCATAATTTTTGTTCAGGCCATCATTTAATCAAAAGGTTAGGAAAAATATCTAAAATGCACTCAGAGTAACTGTAATCCCATGGCTTCTGGGTGCCTAACAGACCTCAGATCCCAGCTTAATTTAATTATTACAAGGTGGTCGTGATCATTTAGGGTGCATTGAATGGATGCAGGGAAAAGCAAAGTTAAAGAGTAAGACTACATTTCTTTACTTAATCATGGGCTTCATTCAACCCAATATTTGATGAAAAGGTTGTTTAAAAACACTCTAAATGCATCTCAGAACATCTAATAAATGTTATCTTATGGCCACCCAGTCCCCAGCTTAATATAGTTATTCCCACCGCAGTTATTGCAATGTAGTCTTAGTCAGTTAGTATGTGCGAAAAGATGCAGAAAAAAAAAAGTTGAAGAGTAAATTCAGTCTTTGATCATGCAATCACTAAATGAAAAGGTTGTTTAAAAATACTGTAAAATGCACCTCAGAGCATCTAGAACTCCTATGGCTTCTTGAGACCTTGTGGCTTCAGACCTCTCAGCTTAATGTATCTGTTTCCTCCACAGAGTTCAGCCTTAGATAGAACACAATAAATGCATGAAGGGAAGAAATGAAGAATAAGACAAGCCATGAGAAAAAGGAAGAATAATTTGGGCATTGTGAGTAGGGCAGGATAGGATGGGTAATGGGGGGAGGGGGTTCGGTGAGGCTGTTTGGGTGTGGTCGGGGATGGGACATTATTGAGTTTTTTTTGCCTAGGGCACCAGTTTACCTAAGGCTGGCACTGGTTCATGGCACTCTAAAGTAAACAATATTTACATGCAGCCATTTATTTTCTTGCATCTTGTTATTTATTTTGTTTTAAACTTATAAAATGTTTCCTAAGTATAAGATACTGATGGAGAGTTCAATATTCATGTTTGCTCCATTAAAGTGTAGTGCATGAAACAAATACACAGCTTGCATTATAAAATGGCAGAGTGCTGTACTGAATGGATTCACTGAAAAAAATACGGTCTGTTGCAACAACTCTGTTTTCCAGAATGCTAGACCAAGAATTAATCTATTTCACTCTAGCGTAAATGAAAAAATACGATCTGTCACATTAACTCTCTTTTGCAGAATGTTAGACTGAGAATTGTATATCTATTTCTCCCCAGTGTAATAACAAATCTCATAAGCCCAAGACTAGAGTATAAAGAAAATACAGCCTTAAGCTGTTTACAGTGTGTTTTCCATAATGATGACGTATCCAATTCGCAGAAGAGGTGAAAGAGAACTATTATCAAATGCTTACTAGAAGAAAATAGTCTTTATGTGTCAAAACACATATCTATTACATTTCAGTTAAAGTACATGGGGCACCTTGAAAGAGTCAGAAAAAAGAATAGTTGATAAGCACTTTAAAAAGAACAGATGTCTCACTGAAAATATGCAACTATTAAGCTTTTATTTTAATTAGGAAAAGGAATTGTTGCAAAGCTGTTGCAGTTGTATTAAACTGTGATGTATCCTAAGGGCCTTGAATCCTTCTAGTTCAGAGCTAATTTTGTTTGCCTTTTCATAGAACCACTATTTTAGAAGCTTGCTTAATGTTATTTTTTTACTCTTGCCTAAGAATATAATCCATTTAAATGTCTTCACAGATGTTATATTTTATGCTGTTGTTGACTAACCTAATGAGAAATCCATAGTACCCTCTTTATCACGTATTAGCTATGTACATAAAATGACCTTTTCACATTAGGTCTATAGGCATGCTGAAAAATGTTGCATAATACTATTTGTCAGTGATCTGTGCTTGTGTGTGTATATGTATGTATATATATATATATATATATATATATATATATATATATATATATATATATATATAAATATATATATATATATACTGAAATTTGATATATATAATGTTAACAAAATACATTCTTTAAGTATAGGTTTTGAATGCTTATAGAATGTTCATGGATCTAGGTTTGCGAATGGGGCATCTACCATTTGACATATGGTAACTAGATGAATTCTACCATTTGACATATGGTAACTAGATGAATTCTACCATTTGACATATGGTAACTAGATGAATTCTACCATTTGACATATGGTAACTAGATGAATTCTACCATTTGACATATGGTAACTAGATGAATGTATTTTTCCTGATTCCAGCACTTGCACAAGTTACATAATATTTATTTCATTACTCAGATGCGCTGTTGTGTGGAACATTTCTTCACCCTTGTTGCAGGGTTTTCTCTTTTGCCTGCAGTTTTGAGACCACAGAGTCAGCATACGAGGAAGGACATTCCTAAATTCTTTATTTGTTGGTGCCAGCTGCAGTTTTGACAGAAGTGTTGTTCGATAAGTGTGAGGCTGGACAATTCGTTGTTGACCAGTTCTGCATTTCCTTCTCATAGTGGCACCCCTTATGGTAGCTCTAGCAATGGAAGAAGAAGAAGAAAGCAGATTCTGCCTCGTGACTGTGCTCTGACATGCATGTCTTAAGAATGTCACATCTGTGGCAGGTATCGAAAATTTATTTAGTGAATGCTTAACAAAGCATCTAGGGAAAAAGACCTCATGATGTCTCAGAAATGTTTTTCTATTATAAATGCATTGCCTGCATTATGTTCTGTTTTTACGACTGAAAGTTGCAGAGAAGAATACATGCTCTGAAACTCTCATGGCAGTATAGGATGCCTTAGAAGTCTTCATTGATTGGTTGGTTGATTCCTTTATTCATTCAATCTATGATACTCACTTTATCTTACTCAGTATAATGGAGGAAGCAAATCCTTGGCCAGCAAGGTATAAAAATGAACACAGGACAGTTCCTTCTTTATATACACGTATACATATATATGTTTGTATGTATGTATGTATGTATATCCTAAACCTGACATGTATGCATCCTTGCTATCACAGACTAATTTATAATTATTATTTGGCAACCAAGTACATTTTTAACCACAAATTACATTTTTTCCTTATGATCTAAAATAAGCAAATAGTGCTACACTGTCAGAAATTTATAGTTATGCAGTTATCATGATGTGTGTCAGAACAATGTTGCATAAACATTTTACCAAACTACATAGCAGGATGCTAGGGCAGATAATAAAGATCAAAATGAATAACTGCTGTCTAACTTGGTAAAATGCAAAAGCTGCTTAGTGACATACAGATCTTTGCTTATAAACCACACTTGTTTATTACTGAGGATGATGTTCTAAATCAGGCCTGCAAGTCATGCCTTGTTGAATGCCTGTGCATCATACCTCTCAACTTTGAAGTGCAAAAAATCTGGTCAAAGCCTAAAATAATGGTAGAACAAAAGCCCAAAATAGGGGCAGATTTTAAATATTCCTCTTACAAACTTAGTTGCTAGAATAACAGGATATGTGTTAGCATGCATTTTCTAAAGGCTGTAAAGTCTGAAAATCAAATGTATATCAGCATTTAGTTGAAAATCAAATTTATATCAGTATTTAGTGACTTCAATCCTTCAGTGATTTGCTGAAAAACCACCAATTTTGCGTAACCCACCAAATTTGGGAGACAAAAATCTGGGCATTCTGCGAAAATCTGACAGTTGAGAGGTATGTTCTGTATATTCACTCACAACCACATATCTTAGTAGCTCATTCCATGGATCCTCAACCCTTTCCTTTCCTTTTGAAAAAGCACTTTCAGGTATATAGTATGGTCTGCTGTCTGTGCACAATCTTTCTGTTCACGGTGACCCCTTCACTTTTTCCCAACATGACACTGTGTACCTGTATCAGTGTGACTAGTGACACTGTTCCACATGTGTTTAACCTGGGTAACATCTCTTCCCACTGAATACAATACTCACTGTAGCAGTCATTCTTTTCTCAGCTGGTCCTTAATAAACAGGCCTGAACGCATTAAAGATGCAGTCCTCTCTGAGAAATTGATCACTTTGTTGTATTTATTGTTTACTGCAGCAAGAAGTGTAAAACATAACTTTTTAAAATCTTCTTTGCAGACTTCTCTTTTAATGACCTCACTCTTCCCACAGATATGGAGAATGTTTACAGGAACACTATATTTCAGGCATATTACCCACAGAATTATTCTCAGTATCTGTCCCTATTTATGATAAGCTTTGCTATCAGCAGAAGAGACAGATAAGAGAATCATCATACGTGGGACTAAAATGAGATGCAAGTAAAACTCTACCATATGATGAAAGCTTTTGGGGCCACAAAGAGTAAACAAAAATATCACCGACGCTGCTTTATTGTGGTTTAATAATAGAAGTCTTCTAGTATAATTTTTAGTTTCATTTTTCTACCCTTATACTCAGTAGTTTTAGGTCACAGAGAGTTTGTATGTTTATTTTCTGGTTTTAAACTTTTTTTTGCCATTAATAACATTGATATGGTTGCTCCTACATGGGCGATTCACTACACTTGATGGGGACCTCTCAAGCTACCCTAGGTGGACATGCTTTAATTAATAGGTAATGCTTGTGTCTTGCTACAATTTATACATGAACAAATCAGCAAAATATTCTAATTTGGCCATAACTGGACTGATGGGCCATCTAGATTGAGTGAAAAATAATGGTATTACCAGCAAACAAACTTTATGTGCATAGCCTTCTATACCCATACCATCACTAACAAGGCGTATCTTTATAATTTGTACGTAGAGAAACTCTCAGTAGTGTAATGCAGCTTGGTATAATGGAACTAACCAACTTTCATGCATGGTTTTACATTCCTTTATGTTGGTGTATGCATATACATAAATAGGTCATGAATGGAAAGCTACAGTAGAGTACAAAATAAATCCCAATGTAGAGATTGAAAAACCTTTTCAGTATCTAGATTCCAAGTCAAAAAGGATATTTTGGAAATTTCTGCACAGTGCAGAATGTGTAATTTTCTTCTAATAGTATCTTATATTTGTCTTCTCTTAATGAAGTGTCAGCAGGCTGGTGAGATAAGGAAAGGAGCAGTTTCATGGTAAATCTCTTTTAATTTACATTCAATATCAACATATGACTATATGATGCATGTGCAAGTTTATCTTTCCCTTTTGTAACTAACAGGGTAGTGACAGGCTACTCCAAGAGGGCTAGAAGGTATGTGTTTTAGCATTTACAGAAACATTTTATTAATGCATGTAGAGATCAAATCCCGGTTTATTTATATATTTTATGTGCATACGGCATGTTGCTGTAGAGTCTCCTTCTTATTTGTTTGTTGACTGAAGCAGTATGCTGACCAATGGAGACGCATTTCAGCCACAGTCTGGGAGTTCTAGCATAACAAGTTAACGTACAATATGTAAAAATAATGCATGATAACAATGCACTTTAATTTCTGAAAGGTACATGTACATTTAATTTAGGTAATAAATATTCAATAGAAAATAGTTCTGTGGCAGTAGACTGTTTATCAGAACATGTATACATATAAGCATTGCTCATTTTCCATGCTAAGGTTAGTTACTGTAAAATTAAAATAGGTTTCAAGATGTAGCAAAGGGGAGAGAAAATAATATATAAAGTAAAAGCAGAAATAAAGTAAGAAGGTGGAGAGTTGATAGAAGGTTGAGGATAACGTTAACATCAAATCGTGCTTATCTTAGTGAGGAAGGGAGGGAGTTGTAAATGGAGCTAGAAAGCTATAACAAATTCACAGGCATTTGGGTTTTACATAATAAGGGGATGGGTAAAGCATTTGCATGACTGTAAATGGAGCTAGAAAGCTATAACAAAGTTATAGGCATTTGTGTTTTACATAATAAGGGGACGGATAAAGCATTCACATGACTGTAAATGGAGCTAGAAAACTATAACAAAGTCATGGGCGTTTGGGTTTTACATAATAAGGGGACGGGTAAAGCATTCGCATGACTGTAAATGGAGCTAGAAAGCTATAACAAAGTCACAGGCATTTGGGTTTTACATAATAAGGGGACGGGTAAAGCATTTGCATGACTGTAAATGGAGCTAGAAAGCTATAACAAAGTCATAGGCATTTGGGTTTTACATAATAAGGGGACGGATAAAGCATTTGCATGACTGTAAATGGAGCTAGAAAGCTATAACAAAGTCACAGGCGTTTGGGTTTTACATAATAAGGGGATGGATAAAGCATTTGCATGACTGTAAATGGAGCTAGAAAGCTATAATAAAGTCATAGGCGTTTGGGTTTTACATAATAAGGGGGCGGATAAAGCATTCGCATGACTGTAAATGGAGCTAGAAAGCTATAACAAAGTCACAGACATTTGGGTTTTACATAATAAGGGGACGGATAAAGCATTCGCATGACTGTAAATGGAGCTAGAAAGCTATAACAAAGTCACAGGCATTTGGGTTCTACATAATAAGGGGATGGGTAAAGCATTTGCATGACTGTAAATGGAGCTAGAAAGCTATAACAAAGTCACAGGCATTTGGGTTCTACATAATAAGGGGACGGATAAAGCATTCACATGACTGTAAATGGAGCTAGAAAGCTATAACAAAGTCACAGGCATTTGGGTTCTACATAATAAGGGGATGGGTAAAGCATTTGCATGACTGTAAATGGAGCTAGAAAGCTATAACAAAGTCACAGGCATTTGGGTTCTACATAATAAGGGGACGGGTAAAGCATTTGCATGACTGTAAATGGAGCTAGAAAGCTATAACAAAGTCACAGGCATTTGTGTTTTACATAATAAGGGGACGGATAAAGCATTTGCATGACTGTAAATGGAGCTAGAAAGCTATAACAAAGTCACAGGCATTTGGGTTCTACATAATAAGGGGACGGATAAAGCATTCACATGACTGTAAATGGAGCTAGAAAGCTGTAACAAAGTCACAGGCATTTGGGTTCTACATAATAAGGGGACGGATAAAGCATTCACATGACTGTAAATGGAGCTAGAAAACTATAACAAAGTCACAGACATTTGGGTTCTACATAATAAGGGGACGGATAAAGCATTCGCATGACTGTAAATGGAGCTAGAAAACTATAACAAAGTCACAGACATTTGGGTTCTACATAATAAGGGGACGGGTAAAGCATTTGCATGACACCTTTTGTACTAAAGAGAATAGCTGACTTCTAAAGTGACTATAATTTATGATTTGATGAAGTTCTATGGAAAGGGTCTCATGGTTTGTGTGCAAGTGTAGAGAAGGCATGCTTTATGCAGGAAACATTAGGGCTATGCTTTGTTAGTATCTGACATTGTTAGACTGAGACCATAACTGGTAGAAAGTTTCTCTGATGGATCACTTGTGACTAATCAGAGTGGTTGGATTCAAAATAGACTGTTTGTGGATGAGACTGAACAGCAATAGATCTGCATGTGGAGAAAGAGAAGCCTGCAGTTGTTACTGTAGAGAGTAGCATTAAGTGATGTCCAAATAACTGTTGTATCAGAAGATTTAGAAAAATATTGTCAAACAAAGAAGCATGCAAGCAATGGTTCCTTTGTTTCTGGGTCGATATCGTTAAAAGATGTGAGGATTAAGTGCAGGACAGCACTCGAGGGGTGTAGACAGTTTCTGGAAAGGCTTTTGTAGCTAATGTGCATTAAATGTTTGCTGAGAGTACCTCAGAGTAACCAAAAGACATTAAAATTTAATAAGAAGCTTTCGGGCTATCCACCCTTCATCAGCACATAAAAGTATCAAATTCATCACATTTAAATAGAGGTATAATTAAAGTCACATGATCAAGCCAGCCATACATATTACACATACACATTCACATCAATTAGTTTTTAAATTATACACAAATTTATACATATATATGCTATATATACAGGCTTCAAACTATGATGTGATGTTACAAAGTAGAATGGGAACATATAAATGCCACAATTGCACATGCTGCGTAGATATTCTTGAGTTAACTGAATGCTTTCAACACCCTGTTACTAAGGAAAAGTTTAATTTTCATTGTAAAGCAAATTGTAATACGACAAAATTAGTATATTTAGCGACATGTACACAATGTGTGGCATTTTACGTAGGAAAGACGATGAGGAAGTTAAAGGACCGTATAATAGAACACAGGTCAGAAATAAAAAGGAAAGTACAGACAAATGGTTTATATAGACACATTATGGAGTTTCAGACACATACATTTAAGTTTAGGTGTATAAATGTGTTGAATATAGGGTTAAGAGGGGGTGATTTAAATAATATTTTAGAATTAAGGGAATATGAATGGATAATAAAGTTACAAGCCGATACGCCACCAGGCTTGAACAGTACTGTTAGTTTGAAACCTGTATTGATAAAAAGGCAGAGAGAAATTATATGATGAATTGTTATACTGACATCTTGATTCTCAATATTTTAATATAATAAATTTTCAACATTATTGTTGATTTTATATTTTTATATATTTAGTAGTAACTAGTGATAAGTAATACAGTATTTGAGCATGCTGATAAGTGTATATATATATATATATATATATATATATATATATATATATATATGTATAAATTTGTGTATAATTTAAAAACTAATTGGTGTGAATGTGTATGCGTAATATGTATGGCTGGCTTGATCATGTGACTTTAATTATACCTCTATTTAAATGTGATGAATTTGATACTTTTATGTGCTGATGAAGGGTGGATAGCACGAAAGCTTCTTATTAAATTTTAATGTCTTTTGGTGACTTCTGAGTGATTTCTGAAGAACTTTGCGATTTGTCAACAGTTTGTCCTTTTGTACTTTGTAAAAGTACCTCAGAGTAAACCAGGAAGTGAAAATGCACCAGGATGAAGGGGAAATGAGCATTATAAGACACGTGGGATGCTAGCATACTTAATGTAGGTGTGTCTTAGTGGTAACAGAGAAGAGCAAGGAACAATGCCTGTCGACAATGGAAGAAGATGACCAGTAGTAAGAACTGGATATAAAAGGGCAGTCTGACAGGTACATTATTTGTTACAATGATGTTGACCCTAACTCATTTGAGCAAAATAAATTTTGAAAAGTTTTAGCTGTCAGAGAGATTTTTGTGTGCCTGTTATAAGTGACATTCTGTGAAGAGCATGAGAATCATATTTTCACAGGCATTAATTTGCAACAACAACAATAAAAATAATTAACTCTATAATTTAGGACAATATGCAGACTGAGCTGAAAATGCATTCTTCTGTATATCAGTCTTTCTTTGATATAAAAATTCAATAGATGAAATAAAGTTTTTTTATGGTACTTGGAAGGTGCGGATGACTATTGTAATTAATGAATAAAAGCTATTACATTTGACAAATGTTATAGTGATTAATGAAACTGAAGATACTGTGAGAGAATGGAGCCAAACAAAACATACTTTTTGTGTAGAGCAGCCACTTTTATGAAAGGACTATTGGTGTTCAAGTAAAACTGTAAAATGATGTGTAAACAATGTTATAAATGACGTATGTTTTGATTGCCCATTACTTAACAAGGAACTTGATAATGTGGTAAACAAAGAGAAAGGGCAAAGTATTTTTCATTTAAATAACACTGTTACTGCTACTAATGATGTTTCACCAAAATAATATCAGTGACAAATGAAAGGCTGACTGAATGGGAGAGGCAGAGGAATGCTGAAAGAATGCATTGAATGTTCAGCTAGAACATCAGTACGATATCTTAGAATATAGTGATGAACAGTAGAAGTGGAGGATAGGTCAGGAAGGGATAGATCTGACGTTATCTCAAATCATCTCAAATCATCCATTGTTGTTTTGTGATTTGTGTGTAATTGATTGGTAGGAAAAGCTTTATTCTGAATTATATTTTTTACTTCTGATTTGTATTTTTTTTTGGAAGAAAGGGATAACTTATAGGTATGATATCTGTAGAGTGAGTGACTCTTGAGCCATTTGACTTGCGGATGTGCAGCATTTCCATTAGGACAGAGTCGGAGAGTGCCCTGCAGGCTGGACACAAGTCTAATTAGTTTTAAACAACAGGGTCAAAGTTCAGACTGCTTTCAACCTGGGTTCCCAAGTCTTGCACTACTGGTTTGGAACTCAAGGGAATGCTATCAATATTGTAATTTGTAGGGAATTCTGTTTTGCAAAAGGGAATAATAATGTGTTTTTTGCAATTAGTTTTAGACCATGGTTTTGGCATCAATCATTTGTTTGGGTCAGCCCTTCTTGTAATATGTTGATATCATTGGAGGACTCAATGATTTCTTCCAGTTTGCAGTCATTGGTGAACTTGGTGAGCCAAAGGCCACCTGCTTTGGTCTGGACTTCTGGGAAATAAATGCCAGTAAGGGGCCCAGCACAGACCACTGTGGTACTCCACTGGTGATGGGTCTTCTGGTAGAGGTGGCATCACCATTTCTGACAGTGTGTGTTTTGTCGGTAAGCCAGTTGGCTACCCATCTAGTAACATAAGGTTTATTCCCTATTTGGGAGAGTTTCTGAATGATACCAGAGTGGGAAATTATGTCAAAAGCATTGACAAAGTCAAGATAGCTGTGTGCACTGTCTTATTTTCAGCCATCGCTTTGGTGACATTCTCAAAGAAGTCTAACAGGTTTAATAAGCATGGTCTACCCTTAACAAAGCCAAACTGGGTTAGGTCCAGTGTTTGGAGGTCACCTATGTCCAAGTTAATTCTTTCAATGGCCTTGCAGATGAGGCTGGTTAGACTTATGGGTCTGTAGTTCCCAGGGTCAGTTGATGGCTCCCCTTTGTGCAGGGGCATTACTGTTGCTGTTATCCATTCTGCAGGCATGTAGCCAGTTCTCAAGCTATGATTAAAGAGAACGCAAAGTGGGTCTGCTATTTCATGTTTTAGATTGTTCAGTAAACAACCTGGGATATTATCTGGTTTCATTGAGGCCATGTTTTTGGCCTTGGTGAGTGCAGAGATGACCTGTTCTCTAGAGATGATAATAGGCAGAAGACTGGTATCAGGTATGCTTTGGGATATGGCATGTGGGGATGGGGGGTGAAGTTTGCACTGAATCTTTCAGCTAGCAGGTTGGCAATATCTTCCAGTGTGGTATGAGTAATCCCATCTACAACCAGTTCGGCACATAGCTGGGCATTTCCTTTTAGACTTTGGACATAATTAAAGGATGCCTTATGATTATCCTTGGCTAGGGATGCAATTTTAGTTTTGTAATTTGCTTTAGAAGACTTCATAAGATTTCTGATTTTCCTGTTTAGGCTTGGGAGGGAACTCATCCTCTGCAGAGTGATATCCCTCTTTCTTTTGGACAACAGTTTCTTCCTCTTGTTATATAATCAGTTGATACTTAAATTCCATCATGGTGGCTTGTTTTTACCAGAAGACCTGGTTTTGATCCAGTTAGGGATGGCAGAGTTTATGCAGTTACTTAAGTGTTTATACAAGGCATTTGTGTACATTTCCGCATAGTGATCATTGGTGTCTGCGATTGTGGGTGGTATGAAGCTTTTATACCATTGCTTAGTATGCCGTAGTTAGCTTTTTTGAAGTTTTTTTATACTTTTTGTTCCTGTGGAGGTGTCAGTTCTAGTAGTTACTTCAAACAAGACTGATTTGTGGTCTGACCTAACCAGGGAGGGCATCACTCATGGGGAAGTGCAGTGACCCCCCCCCCATGTTGGCAAGTACTATGTCCAGAACATTAGAGTCTTTAGTGGGGGTGCAGACTAAGTCCAGGAACCTCAGGGCGAGCATGTTTTTGCTCATGTATGTCCCACAGTCTATGGAAGGATATTTGAAATCTCCTATGACTAAGGTACTGTGCTCTATGATGAGGGATTCCATTAAATCAAGGTAGGAGGTATGCTTATCCTGGTTCATGGTGGGTATCTATAGCTAGAAATTATGTGGTATGGTACTTTTCCAGTTGTTAATTGGACATGGAGTAGTTTGAGAGAGTCATGTTGTTTGACCAGTCTTGAAGTGTATTTCTTTTTAATGATTTTTTTAGTGTTTGTTGCAAGAAAGGGATAGCGTATAGGCAGGTACAGTTTGGCCCTCCTAATGGGCTGAGCTAGTTTTAAATTCAAACATGTTGCAGGCAGGGACATGATAAAGTGAGGTATCTGTCGCCTCACAGTAAGACTCTCAGCTAGAGCGTCTTCTGCGTGGAGACATGCATGAATGGGCGTACCTTCTTTGAAGGTTGTGTGTCAGGGCTGGCAACTCAGCATGTAAAAATCAACTACCAATCATTAGTGGACCGGAGTTCCACTGTGGCGACCCCTATCCGGGAAAAGCTAAAAGACACATCAACATATAGGATTATGGATTGAAAAGGATTCTGTTATGGCAGCTAAGGATATGTGGGAAGAGTTCTTGTTTATGGATATGGGTAGTAAGATACTAATATACAGTGAAGTAAAATGTTTTAGTCTATTTAGTTTTATATATGACAGGCATATTTTTATCAACCACAGGAGACGCTGTGGACAATAATTAATGGAGTTGAATGAATTTATCTCGGGGGAAGAGGGCAAGGGTCAAGTGGGATAAGTTGATTCTTCTAACAGAATAAAGTGGTTTAGGACTAGCTCTGATTTGAAGGGATATTTTAGAGCTATACAGTTAAGGCTCATATACATAACACACGAGAAAACTATAATTTAAAGTGGAAAGGGGTGCAGGTCCTTAAAGAGAATAACAACAGCTATACAAAATATTATATTCATAAAGTAGAAGAAAGTATTCTAAGAATTCTTCCAACATGAGAATGGAAAAAGGAGAGTTTACTGATACATATCATTGCAGTTAGGGTTATAGGCAAGAAGGAGATGGAATTTACTGGAGAAAACTAAGGACCCAAGGTATTGGGAGCAAATAACTAGAGAGGGAAGGGTAACAGAATGGGAAAAGGCCAAGATTTAAAATGTTTTACTTTAACTGTTTGCCACTGAAAATGGATACTTTAAATAAGTATGCCATTAACAATTTGCTGAAGCATAAACCGTATTTAGTACACTGGACAATATATGTGTATATGTAAAGGTAACACGTGATAACACTAGATACCTGTAGTCCTCATGTTAAAATTTGGATGATTGCTTATTATTACTAATAGTAAATCTAGACTTATTGAGGATGGCAATGTGTGCAGGGTGGAAAACTGATGTCACATATATTAATGATCAGGTTCATGAGATAAATAATAGGCGTAGTGCAAACAGGACATGTTTAGGAAGTATCCTCTGCTAGTAATGATCACTCATCCCCTATTAACTTTGTTACTAAAGATGGGCCTGTAGGAATCCAGGATACAATTATACAGCAGTTTAAGTATTCAAGGAATGCAGGAGAAAATTAAAAAAAAAGAAAAGGAGACTTTCACAACAAATAACTGGGAATAAAAAGAAACTGACTAATGTATGTAATGCTAAGAGAATATACTAAACAAAAGAACAGTATTTTGCTATTCACTACTCAGAATACAGGTAATGGTATCATTTTTCAATCACAAAATATTCAGTTTACAGAAAATAACATCATTATTCCAAAAGAGAAGGTAGAAAAAAAGGGACAAGGGGCAGGATAAAAGGAAGAATTTTAAATTGAGGGATTAAAGAGCATTTCCTTAAGAAAAAATGTGAAAGACTAAAGATGATAATGCAGCTCAGGCTGTAGAAGCACAAAGACAGCTAAGATGAGAATTGTATGCTTGAAAATGGTATAAGTTGTGACATTAAGCTTAACAAAAACAATGGCAATGAATATTATTAATTTGTAACAATTAAAAGAGCAAACATCACTGCATTAGTGGTAGGAGATTCTTCAGACCAGGTCATTAATGGATATAATAGTAATTGTATGTTCAGTTATTAAAGGAACAGATACTCATATCAACAGAGAGGATAACGAACAATGAATAGTGTTATGGCTGCCATAAACAAAAAATACTGGATGACCTTAGACTGCCTAAATATAGGAACATATGGAGCTATTTTTCATTCATGCTGGATCATATAATTTCTTCCTTAAGAACTCACTGAATATTAATTACGGTTGCCACCCATCCCGTTGTCAGCGGGACACTCACGGGTTGAGCCTTCTCATCCCGTTTCCCGCATTCACAGACAGTGGGACTTTAAAAGTCCCATTTTCCACTTTTAACGCTCTTGAATTGCCGTTGCTGTGGAAAAGCTGAAAATACTTCCGTTTTTTCCACGGCAAAGCGGCTACGTCACCAACCCAGACCTGCAGTTAGAGGGATTCCCTGCTAGGTCCGGGTGGTGTAATTCAAGCAGCAATTGGCTGCAGGGATTGAAGGGGGGTGGGGATTCACCTCAAAGAGCCCAATAAAGGTCGCAGTTGTAGAGCAGTTTTGTCTTAGTGTTCTACAGCTGCAAAGGATTAAGGAAATACCTAAGGTCTGAAATTTCTAATCCAAGAAGCCAGCCAGCAAGCCAAGAAGCCAGCCAGCCAGCCAGCAAAGAAGCCAGCCTGCAAGGGAGCCTGTTAGTCAGCAAGGGAGAATGCTAGCCAGCCAGCCCAGCCACTTGAGCAGACAGAACCAGTCATCCAACCAGCCATTACAGCAAGAAGGAAGCAAGCTAGCCCAGCAAAAACTGATAGCGGTAAGGGTAAGTACATAACATAGTATTTTGTGGCTTTAGTTATTTAAAATGGGAATATCGTGCTTTATTTAAGTTTTTAATGTTTAGAGGTAGATGGGGATGTAGTATGCAGTATTTAAATGTCTGCAGTGGTTATTCTGAGATTTTTGAGTAGTAGTTTAAAATGGGAATATATTGTGGTTTAAGTTTTTAATGTGTAGAGGTAGATGGGGGTGTAGTACACAATATTTAAATCTGTGTAGTGGTTATTTTGAGATTTTTTGAGTAGTAGTTTTTAAAGGTATAAAACCTGCATGTATATGTAATTGTTGTTGTTCTTATGGGTATGATTTGGAAGCATTGCTTTTAAAAGGCTGAACTGTGTGAATAGAAATTTTGTTTATTTCTGGTGGGGGGCAGTGAAATATAAATTTAGTGTGATGTATTTCTATTGTTGTAGCTTTTTCTGGGTATTTTCTGTTTGTAGATAGAAAATGTTCGAGCATAGTTTGCACTTTTTTGAGTGGAAATGTGTGCATTTGAATGCTGTTTTCAGGAAGTTAGGATATAATTTTTCCTGTTAGTTCTTGCAAGTCAATGTGCATGTGATACAGGTCTACCTTTTGAGGGGGAATGTTAACAGTTAATGTAATGCATTTATTATTCTAGTAGGTACATGTTGCCAACTTGCCGAAGCTGTTTCAAGATTGTTTTCATTTATACTTGTAAATGTGTGCATTTAATTTTTTATGCATTTTGAAATAAGGTCAAAATGTCCTGCTTTGCTTGTAATGTGAATATGGGTGTGCTGCTTTTACTTGGGCCTGTTTATTGCATTGCTGTGCTGGGTAAATTACTCTTAATTGCTATGTTTTGAGGTAAAAGGAGTCCATGGAGTCTGCTGTAAATTGTAGTATATTTTACTTCTCTTGCAAGAAGTATTTTTAAAAGGTAAAATGTTTACGGACATTTTTCCTGTTTATTTATTTATTTTTTTGTGGATGCATGCTCAGAAATTAATGCAGTGTATTTGAGATTGTGCTAAACCATGTCGTTGTTACAGGGTAGTTTGCTTTTATAAGTAGCAAAGTTTGTATTTTGTGTTTTAGTGATGTCTACAATAAACTTACAATGTACTGTTTTCATTATAATCCGATTACGACCAGTGCTGCTGTTGGGCATGTTCATTAATAGATCATTGCGCTGTGTAAATTAGTGCCATACATTTCTTTTAGCTGCTGTGGTCAAAAGCTAAATCAGGTCTACGGTATCCGTTGTGCATTCTCATTCATTTTAGTGTATTTTTGGTTCAGTGAAAATGTGGTTAACTTTTTTCTTGAGGGGTGGGGTGAGGTGGGGGGCATGTTCGGTGGTAAAAATAATGCATTTCATTTTCTGTGAGCTGTGTTAATGTTAGTTTTCACTGGCCAAAATGACCCCTACATTACCTCATTTACTATTTGACCTTTTTCAAATTGCTTGTAATGTTAACTCTTTTCTGGTCCATTCCTTAGTTCTTTCGCATGCCAATGTTTTTCAAGGCATTTTTTCGAGTGCCACTGTTTTTCAAGCCAGTTCTTTCACAAGCCAATGTTTTTCAAGCCAGTTCTTTCGCATGCCACTGTTTCTCAAGCCAGTTCTTTCACATGCCAATGTTTTTCTAGCCAGTTCTTTTGCATGCCAATGTTTTTCGAGCCAGTTCTTTTGCATGCCAATGTTTTTTGCGCCAGTTCATTTGTGCTGTGCAGCAGTATGTTACTGCACCTACTAACACAGTTTTGGTAAATATGTTGCATATCAGGCAGCAGTATGTTACTGTACCTACTAACACCGTTTTGGTAAATATGTTGCATATCAGACAGCAGTATGTTACTTCACCCACTAACACCGTTTTGATAAATATGCTGCATATCAGGCAGCAGAATGTTACTGCACCCACTAACACAGTTTTGGTAAATAAGTTGCATATCAGGCAGCAGTATGTTACTGCACCCACTAACACAGTTTTGGTAAATATGTTGCATATCAGGCAGCAGTATGTTACTGTACCCACTAACACAGTTTTGGTAAATATGTTGCATATCAGGCAGCAGTATGTTACTGCACCCACTAACACAGTTTTGGTAAATATGTTGCATGTCAGGCAGCAGTATGTTACTGCACCCACTAACACAGTTTTGGTAAATATGTTGCATATCAGGCAGCAGTATGTCCCTGCACCCACTAACACAGTTTTGGTAAATATGTTGCATATCAGGCAGCAGTATGTTACTGCACCCACTAACACAGTTTTGGTAAATATGTTGCATATCAGGCAGCAGTATGTTACTGCACCCTAACATAGTTTTGGTAAATATGTTGCATATCAGGCAGCAGTATGTTACTGCACTCACTAACACAGTTTTGGTAACTATGTTGCATATCAGGCAGCAGTATGTTCCTGCACCCACTAACACAGTTTTGGTAAATATGTTGCATATCAGGCAGCAGTATGTTACTGCACCCACTAACACAGTTTTGGTAAATATGTTGCATATCAGGCAGCAGTATGTTACTGCACCCTAACACAGTTTTGGTAAATATGTTGCATATCAGGCAGCAGTATGTCCCTGCACCCACTAACACAGTTTTGGTAAATATGTTGCATATCAGGCAGCAGTATGTTACTGCACCCACTAACACAGTTTTGGTAAATATGTTGCATATCAGGCAGCAGTATGTTACTGCACCCTAACATAGTTTTGGTAAATATGTTGCTTATCAGGCAGCAGTATGTTACTGCACCCACTAACACAGTTTTGGTAAATATGTTGCATATCAGGCAGCAGTATGTTACTGCACCCTAACACAGTTTTGGTAAATATGTTGCATATCAGGCAGCAGTATGTTACTACCCCTACTAACACAGTTTTGGTAAATATGTTGCATATCAGGCTGCAGTATGTTACTGCACCCACTAACATAGTTTTGGTAAATATGTTGCATATCAGGCGGCAGTATGTTACTGCACCCACTAACACAGTTTTGGTAAATATGTTGCATATCAGGCAGCAGTATGTTACTGTACCCACTAACACAGTTTTGGTAAATATGTTGCATATCAGGCAGCAGTATGTTACTGCACCCTAACATAGTTTTGGTAAATATGCTGCATATCAGGGAGCAGTATGTTACTGCACCCACTAACACAGTTTTGGTAAATATGTTGCATATCAGGCAGCAGTATGTTACTGCACCCTACTAACACAGTTTTGGTAAATATGTTGCATATCAGGCAGCAGTATGTTACTGCACCCACTAACACAGTTTTGGTAAATATGTTGCATATCAGGCAGCAGTATGTTACTGCACCCACTAACACAGTTTTGGTAATCTGGCAGCAGTATGTTACTGCACCCTACTAACACAGTTTTGGTAAATATGTTGCATATCAGGCAGCAGTATGTTACTGCACCCACTAACACAGTTTTGGTAACTATGTTGCGTATCTGGCAGCAGTATGTTACTGCACCCTACTAACACAGTTTTGGTAAATATGTTGCATATCTGGCAGCAGTATGTTACTGCACCCTACTAACACAGTTTTGGTAAATATGCTGCATATCAGGCAGCAGTATGTTACTGCACCCACTAACACAGTTTTGGTAACTATGTTGCTTGTCAGGTAAGTACACATTGAAGCATGAAGAGAGCAGCAGCTTCATCACAGTCAACCAGCAACAAGAGAATGTGCAAAGTGGTAGGAAGTTTGGAGAACAGAATTCGACTGGATCGAGAGATGCAGTGATGTCAAAGCATTCTGCAGGTACTGCAAGAGAGAATTTCTAGTGACCCATGGTGGAAGAAATGATGTCACATGACATGAAGCAACTGAACAACATAAGACTGCTATTCTTCAAGCTAAATCCAGTCACCTGATGACAAAGTGGGCAAGGAATGCAAACCTTGAGGGACCAGAACTTAGGATCATTGCAGCAGAAGCCTCTGAGGTGTTCCATGCTGTTAAGCACAATATTTCCTATAACATCTTGGACTGTGCAGTAAAGTTGGCCAGCCAGTTGTACAGTGACTCGGACACTGCAAAGAACCTATCTTGTGGAAGAATCAAGGCTGAAGCCATAGTGGAAAACGTTTTGGGATCACACTCATTGAAATGCCTCCTGCATGACCTTCAAAAACCAGGCACTTAATTTGCAATTTCATCAGATGCTTCCAACAAGGGGAACATAAAATTATTTCCACTTCTTGTGAGGTATTTTTCTAAAGAAGCAGGGGTGGTGAATGGCCTTCTGGACTTCTATGAAGACCCTGATGAATCTGCACAAGCTATTTCACAGCAAATTTCCAACATTATGGAAAGGTACTCCTTGCCCTGGAACAGCATTTCAGCTTATGGGGCTGATAATGCCAGTGTGAACTATGGGAAGAAATCTGGTGTGTATACCAGATTAAAAGAAAAGTGCCCATCACTCCAGAAGGCTAACTGTGTTGCCCACATCATTCACAATGCAGCCAAAAAAGCTGCAGCACAACTACCATACAACGTGGAAGTATTCGTAATGAAACTTTTCAGCCACTTCTCAGGTTCTGCCACAAGGACCAGAGACTTTAAAGACGTCTTTGAGTTTTGTGGCATGGAGTTTGAGAGTCTGTTAAGACATGTGCCAACAAGGTGGCTGTCACTACTCCCAGCCATTGAAAGAGTAGTGAAAAATCTCCCAGTGCTCCAGTCCTATTTCCTCTCCCAGGGAGAAGAGGAGACCCCCCCGGCAGATATGGCAGTACTTTTCAGCTAATGAGCATGGTGGGAATGAATTGCCTATGCTGCCTCAGTACTATTTGCACTTTCTCTGTGCTGTTCTTTTTGATTTTAATGAACATATAAGTACAGTAGAAAAATCAGCACTTACTGCCATGGAATCTTTTTGTGTAATGGTCTCTCTGAAGCAAAAACTGCAGGCAAGAGCTGAAGGTGCTTTCTTTGGAGGGAAACTTAGGGCACTTATGAGCACATTAGACAGCACTTCTGCTAATAAACTGAAAAGAGACTTCATTGTGTTCTTGGAGACAGCAGTGAAGTACCTGGAACAGTGGTTTGATTATACTGAAAGCAACTACTTGTTTACACTCCCCGGGATTCATGAAGCTCGGCGCAAGGCCGGCGTAAGGCCTGCGCCGGCGGTGCATGGAATATCCGGCGCAGTAGCGCCATATACATATTAATGAGAGTGCACCGGAATCACAGACACGTGCGTAGTGTACGTGAGCGAGCCCAGGTAGGATGCGTCTGGAGGCGTGTCTAAGCCAGCATGAGGTGAGCAACCTAATGTGCTGACAGCCATGGTCCGCCCACAATAGTAATGGCAGCAGCCAGGTCCTGTGCAGAATGAAACGCATGTACAGTATGCAACATAGTCCCCGTCCCAAATTAATGGAGAAGCAAATAGAAGCCACGAAGGCATAAGTGTACCCGTCCAAGGAGTAAAGGATACGCATAAGACCGCGTTAGTCCCGCAATGCACTGTCAGTGTTTACACTCAGAGAAGGTGTACAGCCGCATGTCAGCGCCGCACAGACATTGGAACAGCGACTAAGGTCACCTCTTCTCCCACTTTGGTTGGGGCAGTCACTCCATGGTCAGTTGTGTACCGAAAAAGCGTATTAGAAATGGCTGGCGTGCTACGATTGTAGGACACAATGATATCCGTATTTAATGTAATGGTAGCATGAATTGGTTATTTCTGTAACAGAAATACCTAAATGACAAAAAACAGAATAAGCAAGGAAATTGCCACAATAATAAGCATATTATTTAGGCAAGCAAGTGAATTTCCATGCTATATAGTGACCGTTTGTATGTGTCGGCCTGTAAAGTCAGATGTGAGTCGGAAATATCCCAGATCGGAAAATGGAAAAGGTGGAAACCCCAGTAGCGACATGGGCATGGTCACCAGGGTTACCTGCTGTCCCAATGTGCCATGGACAGTCCCTGATTGGACAGTCGTGTCCCTGCAACAATCGTAAAAATGGAAAATGACCTCCGATCCCCTGCCATGCAAATTCCGCAATATACATGTAAATAGTAGCATAAAACATATACATTACGATATGGAACACAGACATGGCATAAGAAAATAAATAAGGAACCCAAGCGCTTACAGAATAAGCTCATAGTATGGCAAACAAGTGAAGTTCTGTCAACTGCACTAGCCCTGAGTATGTGTAGTCCTGCAAATTTCGAAGTGCCCACATAACATGCCCCACTATGGGCATTGGAAAAGGTGCCAACCATAATGGTCACAAGCAGTAGTGACAGTACATAGCCGGGTAGCTGTGCTGACATAACAACAGTAAGGAAGCAAGATACCTCAAACACAGGCAAACATGTGCATAGCAACATATCCCAGACCCAGCAACGTCTCTGTTGCATACACTGGATGGTGTATGATGAAGTGTAATATCCAGAAGCAGAACCCATGCATTCGGATGTACCACACAATAGCCTCATTGTACATGTCAGTCACACCCATGTATACCCCTGCACCCAAACCTGCTAGCATCCGTGTGCAGCTATACAACCACACACAATGTGCATACCTGAACTGTGGTAAGATGTTTGTGTTAGGCAATGCCACACGGGCAAATCGTACCCCACATGTCCCCAACCCACGCAGGTACAGATATGTAAATGGCTGCATGTGAATGTGTCAGCAGAATGTGTACATCCGCATGTAGTATGTACCCGTCAAACCATCTATGTTTGCATACACCACGGTGAACATAACTGTACACATGTGGACAAGTCGGGTCGTTGGACCACCGCATCGATGATTATCTTTGCTGTGAAGTCGAACACATATAAGCGGAACAGGTGCCTAACAAACAGGGCGTCCTAACAGGGTGCTACAGGCAAAGAAGGGAAACTGGGACATCACATGTGGAGATTAAGCGTAGCTGGACGGACAAATACACACGGTCAAGGTAAAGGGCGGAACAACATGCATATGGCGGATGGATGTTGTTAAGTAAAATATATAGAAACACATATGAAGTTCCAGTTTACACTCGAAATACTATATAATGTATTGAATTGTACCGTACAATATGGCAGTAGAACTAAGTCTGCATGTAATTGGTGAAGCTAAGCTGTACTGTGATGGAATTCTGAACCTGGCAGTAAGCAGTACAGCAGGCTCATGTCTGTCATCATTAATTATTTGCTGGGTTACAGAACAATAAATGTATGTACATGCATAACAGCACTCCTTCCCCAGAGGAGGATGGCCTTGTGAGCTCTATCGAAGATAGCAGTACAACTCCTACCAGAGAGACAAAGCAGCGTATTAAGAAATTAACTGTCCACTGTATCGTAACAGTCTAGGGTCCTTGAAACAGCTACAATCACAAAAGGATACTGTAATGTACAAGGTGCCTTGCAAGGCTGTGTTATTCCCATGAGAAAACAATTTAAGAGCACGACCCCAGCACCCACGTATGTATAGACTATTGCGGACCATAGTGATGGAAATGCCCTGTGACCGACCACGTCAGTAAGGTGGGCAAAAGCTGATTGTAAACACTATATAAAGAAACTGCTTACTGTATAGAGTCAGACAAAACTCTCATACTTGGACTGTATATTATTTAGCCTGCCTGTGTACACTACTAAATCGTTCTGAACCCGAGCCTCCTGTGTTATCGGCTGTCACTTAGAAAAGCCTACTGATAAGTACAGTCTGGTTGTAACAACTTATTTCACATTGTGATCCTTGTAATCCGAATTCCCTTGGTAAGCTACAGGTCAGAGTGCATGGCTGGTTAGACATATACGCTGGAGAATATGCAGAAATGGTTCTTCTTGAATGAAAAGACCTCCGACTGAATTGTTGTGTGTAAAGAGGCTGTTTACTGTCTGATCTGTGGCTGAAAAGCGGAAAACTGGATCCCAAGAAGAAAACGTGCAGCCTTAAACAGGAGGCCCAGGTAAGGAGTGTCTGCCTTTTTGTGTCTATTGTAGATCAGGGACCAGACTACATTGTGTTTCTGTTAACAGTAGTGATATCGGATCGAAGACCTACCCACATACTGTTAAATCTGAACATAGGTCAGGGAACACACAGCAGAGTAAATAGTGATTAGAGACACTACAGTGGATACAGGGAAGGAGACACCGTGTTATGACAGAAGAGTGCGTAGCAGCCGTGTAGAGGATATGGGAGATTATTGAAGCAACAGATCATGTGATCCAGCGTTTGGCGGGTGTGGTGAAGAATATGCAATCGCAGAGAGCACATAATGTGAGTTACGCAGCAAAATGGGCTAATAAATATGACATTGATGGCATATTAGGCAACATATCGTTACTGAAACATTGTAATCCCTGAAAATTTGATGCATATGTTCCAAGGTAAACACCTGTTCCACCCTGAGAGGGATATGCCCTCTCTGGCCAGCCGTGTCCTGTAAATAAACCGAACAAATGTCAAATGTCCTGATATCTCAGGACAAACATTTCCCAGATATATATCAAAATGGTAGCATAAAACAGTAAATTTGTATGTGGAACAGCAAAATATAATAATAAACAGAATAAGCAACTGAAATGCTACAACAATTGTTAAGCTCTCCTGGCAAAGCGTGAATACCTGTCGTATGTACTGGCCGTGGGTATGCATTTTCCAGGCAAATTACCGTTCCGAACACTAATGTCCCACATTGTGCATTGGAAAAGGTGGCAGCCCTAAGATGTGCAGGCGACAAAACAGCGACAATTGGGTATCCGTCATGCATATCGGTGGACTGAGGTAGTGTACCGAAGGGAATAGAACACTACAAATGGCTAAGCATCATACATACACAGAGAAGATCATAATACAGTAGTAGCGATCGCCCCCCCCCCCACAACACCCTACCACCGCAGATACCACATGCAGGATATCTAGCGGGAGGGCAGGCTAGTCCCCACACGTTATCCTGTGGCAACAGAGGTAGCACAACGAACAAATGTAATAGAAGCTATTGAAACCACATCCCGAACACGTAACATACCTAGGGACACCCGGTAAGAACACAGTACTAAAACAGAGTGAGGATATCTGTCAATTAATTGAAGTACCGAACCATCATGCAGGACAGGAAGGCCAGGACCCAACCCCGTGGCGTATAGACCGTGGACACCAGAAGATATCTGCAAAGTCATAGAGAATTCCCCATCCACAAAGTAATCGCTATTCACCATGCAATACCCTGTATCTCCTGATCCGAAACCAAAGGGGAATGGCGGATGGTACAGTATGTATAAGCTGTAAATCATGTAAGAATACGTAGGGTAGCATTGGTGCCAGACCCACACACTATATTCAATGCTATGAACATGCCACAGAAGTATCTAACCGTGGTACATATAAGCTATGCTTACTTTGCAATACCTATACATCCACATAGTCCGTATTGCTTTGCTTGTACAGTCAGGGTGACAGATACAGCCATACCCGGCTATCAGCGGGGCTACTGTGAAAGTACAGCGATATTCTCACAGGGGATGGCCAGCTACATTCGGTGTCAACTCCACCTGGGGCCAGTCAAGCTCCACTTTAATTGGATGATATTCTGCTTGCGGCCCCTACCCAGCAGCAATGTAAGTAAGATACAATAGCATTAATGAGATTATCAGCAGAACAGGGACATAAAGTAAGCAAGCATAAATTGCAACTACAGAGAATACAGGTCAATTACCAAGTAGGGTAGAACATCACATGACGATAGGAAGGTAGCAATATAATAAGAACACGAGCCAACTAACAAGAAGGGAATGATGTCGTGTCTGGCCCGACTAACACATGTTAAATCTGGATACCAAACAATGCTGTGGAATCCGCTGTATTGTTTGCCTTAACCTTTAATACACTTATGGCAGCACAACACATAGTACACGGATTACAGTAGCAGAAACAGTGTTATGCAGACTAGAGCGATTGATAGCCGCAGCAGCTGTGGTAGGTCGCGTGAATAATCATAAGACATGTTGTCAGACCGTAGATTGTAAGCGGAGATATATGGCGTCAGTCTTGATTGAACAGCAGGGAAGTAACCAGCGCTAAATAGCTGCCTACTCATTGCAGTGGCTCACTGTGGCGTGGTCCGTGCCACCTTGTGTACTGGCTGTTGTTGTAGCACCCATGGCAGTACAGGCCCGGCCGTAATGTTACTACACCACCCTCTCACTGTGAGAATGTGTCATGCAGTTGCGATCAATCCGCTGCAAGAGAAGATAGAATTCCTGACTCGTGCTAGACATTTGTCATGTCTGACCATACCACTGAGTCAACCTCACATGGTGATTGATCGTTGTACAACATGAAACCTATCACCGTCACGTCTGACACCTGTGTATGGCACACCACACAGTTGCCTATACGATATGGATTAAATAACTACACACAGACATGATAACACTGGTATACCCTTAGATGATGCAGAGGTGACAGTTAATGTGTACGGATCATGTAGACAGAGTCCTACAGGAATGAATGAAGTAGTTTATGCAGTAGTCATTGATAATGACATTGTAGGCGGCCAAACCCTGCAGCATAGCGTGTCTGCTCAAGCAGCAGAATAGATAGCTTTAACACGTGCTTGTACTGTAGCGGAAAAATGATGTGTGGACATATGTCCCAATAGTCATTCTGTTGTCTGTGCAGTGCATGTTTATGAGCAGCAGTGGAAGAATAGGGGAATGAAAACATCCACCGGTAAATCGATTAATCATGCATACGAACCTGAATGCATTAGACTACATGCAGTTACCCACTGAAGTAGGTAATTGTAAATGTGCAGGGCATAGAAAGCAACAGGATAACAGTAGGAAAGTTGAGGCATGAGCTCATGCACCTGCAAAACAAGCAGCGTCACAGTTGGAAAGTGTCTGTGTGAATGAGGAATGACAAACCTCAGACTGTTTAGATGTAGAAACTGTACAAACAATGCAAACAGCAACTACGAAAGCAGAAAAGCCGACGTGGTTATGACGAGGAGCAATCCTTGAACACGGACTGCACATATCCACAGTGATAAAGCCAATATTAACGTCCAATATATTCAGATATGCGGCTTTGTGGAGCCATGGGTAGAGACATGTCTCAACAGGGGCGATGGTACATTTGGTTAACAGAATACCCCTAACATACGGAATTACGAACCACATACAAACCTCATCAGCAGCGTGTCACGTTTGCCGTAGATATCATGCACAGGGAGTATTTAAACCGAAGGGAGTGAGTTTACCCACACCACCCTAACCGTTCCGTACTATTTGTATGGAATTCATACATCTGCATAAATGTGAAGGGAACAAATACTGTTTAGCGATTACACATATATATAATCAAAATGGGTAGAAGCATTCACAACCAGTAATCCGGATGCAGCAGCAGTGGCAAAGGTGCCAGTAAAATTAAGTATCCCTAGATCTGGCATGCTGTAAAGAAGCTACAGTGACAATAGAACACATGTAGTTAACCAGACAATCACGCTACCTGGGGGATTACTTCGTATTACCATGAATGTCAATTGCATGTACAACCCACACTCAGCACGACTGCTGCCGCCGTAGAATGGGATCCCGAGACATAAGTAGAGGAGTTTGGTGGGTGACATCCAGACGAGTTACATGAGCTGTCTACCTCTAGCATTGCTGAGCATGACAACAGTTCCAAATGTAAAGTGCTGCACCCACTTCGAAGTAGTATGTGGAATGGCATATCATGTGCCAGAGTGGAAAGCTGTCATGCCTGCAGAGCCGGAGGTCAATGACTCAGTAGTAGGTGACATGAGAGGATTGTTAACTAGTAACAGTGTTCTTCAGTTAAAGTCTGTTACAGATAAGAGCAAACGAAGACGGAAGCATAGCTGACACCAGTATCCTGTGTGTATGTCACTGTTATCCAAAGAACATTATTGCCAAGTGGACAGTGCGAATGTCTGTACGGGTACTGTTGGCAGCGCCTACCGCAGTAAAGTTTGCAGAGAGGTCGTCCTGGGTCCACCTCACATTTCTCAAACTGGTAAAGGATATCAAGTCTGATTGACATCTTGTAGCTGATATACCAAAGAGCCCGAATCACCCGGCGAAGACTGTATAACAATACAAAGCAACCCCAAAGACATTTATGTTTGCTGTCCTAATGATTATACACCTATTAACCATGTTTGTGTTTACGTTACAATTTCCGGGACCTTACCTGCATATAACTACACGGATACAAATACTGATACGTGATGAACTGGCCACAGAGTGTCTTCCACACTTCAACAGATACCTAGGCATGATGCGTGTGCATATAGAGACTAGGAACACATGAAATTGCTGTGTTTGTACTGCCATACCTACATCATATGGAGGACTTCAGATGCATGTTGTCCCCTCGGGGATAGATTGAGACTTGTGAATATCTACACTTTGATACAGGTTCTGTGAGATCACAGGACAACGTGGCAATGTACTTACCTGTTACACAAAAAGGAATTGTATGTTATCATAAACATGGTACAGTTTCAGTTGGTGGGAGTATTTGTAACATAACTGTGTCTTACAAATGTCATATAACAGCCAAAGATCACAGTACTACTTGTAGCACCATTCCTAATTTGTATTGAAACATCATGAGAACAATGTTGAAGGATGTGCAGAAACATCCTGAATTGTAAAACAGTCCTCTGTTCGAGACAGGAATTTGTTACATGCAGAGGTAACCCGCATCAGTAATAAAGTACAATATAGTAATGTTGTTTGTGGGAAATAAGCATAGCAATGGTTACCTGGGAATTGGTCCGGCAGTTGTTATTTGGGTTATCTGGCTCCAGTCACATGACATACTGTACAATTGCCTGTGGGTGCGAAGCGAACTATAACACATATAGCTCAAAGAACTGGGAACACAGTCGAGACACCTACTAAGCCAGTGGGTGAAATGGAAGCTGTTCTGACATGTCAGTCCTCTGCAAGAGATAAAGGAATACCGATTCATATGGACTTCAGTGACAGCGTCACAACATGGGCTGGAACACCCCCAGCTTCTGGAGTAGTGAAATCAATCAGGGAACAGAGGAAGTTATCAAAAACTGTCGGAGGAAGGATGAATGTGACTTCACGCTCCTGAACATGTGACTGATGAACTGGATGCAATGAGAACTGTTGTGTCACAAAATGTAATAGTGCGACTGCACCGTGGCGCTGAGAATTGAGTGCGTCTTGGCGCTTACTGAAGAAGATCGCTGTGTCCAACTACCACATGAAGAGACCAAAAGCAACGCCCACCTACAGGTAATATAGCAGGTGTCATCCATGGCGGAACCAGGCCCAAACCCACTGCCGAACCATTTCCACAAACCATTGGGTGGATGGGGTCAGTCATACTGAATATCATGATTGCCATTTGTGTTGTTCTGCTCATATTGGGAGCATGTGTCTAGTCGCGGGATACTGTGCATGTAAGTATTAGTCAGGGACTCTGGCAACATACCTGTACCGAGACTATGTATCAAGACCTGTAGTGGTATTTGTCAATAGAAAATGCAATCCTACTTGCAATGTACATCAAATTACTTGCCTAGTTAAGCGTTCCACAGAGGAAGGCGCCAGGGAATGAAATAATGTTGTATATGTCTCTTGTTAGAGTAGAAGCAATCAAAGGAGTCAGAATGTTAGTAAAATACATATTTAAACATAATATGTCGTGCAAATTTAGAAGCTAATAGTGTATAATGCATATTATTCTACCTGACAATATAGCAGTACAGCTTCTCATGCATGTAATTGCTTGTAGTGTAGCTGCAGTGTGATTGAACCCTAACCCTAGCAGTAACCAGTGCAGCAGGTGTATGTCAGTCAGCATTAGTCATCTGCTCGGTTAGAGAATAATACATGTATGTACAGGTGTATCTGTCATCCCTCTACTGAGGAGGATAGGCTTGTGAGCTGTAACACAGAGTACAGCTGCTCAGCAGAGAGACACAGGAACCTAGTAGGACACGGGTGAGGACTGAATATGAACAGTGTTGGAACTGTGTCAGAGCAGAACTTACCAAAGTACAGTCTAACTGAATATGTGGCTTGCAAGGTTGGGCTATCCTCATGGGAAAACATGTAATAAGCATTACCTGAGCACTGTTGTAGGAATACAATGTTCTGTACTCTAGCAATGTAAATGCCTTGTGACTGACAACATCATTAATGTGTGCAAAGGATGATAGTATACAGAATGCTCATACAGATGTAACATGTATAGAGTTGAACAAATGTCTAAACTTTGACTGCATACTCCTTTGCCTCCTGCTGCACACTAATAAAATGTTATTAATCCCAGCTTCCTCTGTTAATGAGTGTCATGTTGAAAATACGAATGAGTGTTACAGTTTGATTTAAAAGACTTAATTGACAGATGTTTACGTTCTAGCATTGGAATAGGTCAAGACAAACATCACAATGTCCATGTGTACCACATACACACAGCCAGTAACACGCAGTAGTAGTGCATGAAGGCATACACGACTGTGGGAATAGTACAGGACATATGGCACGTGCCAAGTGCAGATGCATGACACAAACACCAGGATGGGTGTCCCTGCAAAGAGGAACATGTGCCAACTACACCTCCCACAGATGTACTGGCAATAAAAACACATGGCAAACACACAGACACACTACTGTCCAACACATGACTGCAGCGGAGCCTGGTCAAACACCAACATGAAGCATGCACAAACAGGGGCTTGAGTAATGTTTGCCTTAACGCCCCATAGGCCAAAGAAGAATAGAATGGACATATGCATGTAATGCTGTGAAGGATGTGTGGTAGTCCTCAGTATCACAGTGTTAGGGACACAGATACACTGTCATCAACTGTGTCGTATGTGCAACGTACACAGCATACCTGCATGTAATACAGAGGACAATCATGTGCCACAGAAATATACAGTGGCGAAAGACTATAGTGGATAGACAATTGTACATGTGACAAGCGATGAATATAGGTTCACACGGCCATAGGTACAGGGTAGGCCATCGTCCCAGGCCCAGCCATAATACTACACCATAGTTAGGATGACTTTGCCAACCTTCTGTGCCTCAGATGAAATACCCATGATATTGCTGTATCTCCGTCAAGCAGTGATAATGATGTAATCCCTGGCCTATACCTGCAATTCTCCATCCAATGGACAACATAGCTGCGAACAAGGCTAGGAAGGATGTCTGTCTCACATGTACTGTGATGTAGATCCACAGCATAATGATTGTCTGGGTGATATATGTGTCACCCAAACACATCCCACGAATGACCGTGACAAGGTAAATGTCACCTGCCCCACTGATTCTGAGGGATGCAGATACAGTAGGTGAAGCATACACATGACATATGGGTTGACATGGCCTTGTATGTCAGGCACAGGTCAACACCAAACAGCAGGTATGTGACATGATGTGGCAGGGGTCCTACATGTGGGGCAGCATTACACAAAATGGTGTCATCCTGCATCTGTACAACGATCAACCTATGTGGGCTTCCCAGCTGCTGTAGGTGTATGGTCAGATACAGTCTGAATGGGGCAACGTAGTAGATCATAGGTGTAACACGTAATGGGTACAAGGGAACAATGACCTAGCCTGATGTAGATGTGAATCCCTGCACCAACAGGTGGGCAATGTAGAAGACCCACACAACCACGATAGCAACGTGTGTGTGGAATGAATGGTGACCGTCCAACACTGTCCCCTGATTCCTGGTAAACACCCCTGTGCTGAGTGGACAGCCACCTATATGCTGGACAGGGGTGACCTAGTACCTCTCCACAGGTATGATGTCGCATGGCGTTGCATTTAGCTGTGGGACATGTCCCTGACAGCAGATATGCATACCTGGGAGGCCCCTTCGAAGGATATCTGTGTCAGATGTCTGTCCCACTATGGCACCTGTTTTGCAGTCATCTACAAACACTGTTGCCCATAGCACCCCTGTGTGTGCCTGTACCATGAAGATGTAGGTGTATGACAGGAGTGCACACATGGAAGGGCCCCATGGGACACCACTTCTGACAGGCAGTAGGTCTGATATGCTGCCAGCAACTATGACCGTGTGGGTTGTGTCACATAGACAGTTTACAACACATTCTGTGATGTGCGTGTTCACATCCCAGCCAATGGGTTTATCAGCGTTACCTGAGAGGGGTAATGTGATGAAGGGCTTTGCCAGGTTGAGGTAGGCTGTATGGACTGCAACACCCCCATCAGTGGCCTCGGCGACTGTCCTGAAAATGTCAACCATGCTTTAAAGGCATGAACCGCCCCTGAACAAGACAAACCGTGTGTGAGGCAAAGTAAGTATGTCCCCTATGCAGTCAGGTACGAGCCACAGTATGATCCCTCCCCATGTCTTTGCAGACAGTTATCCTCAGGGTAATGGGACAGTAATAACCAGCCTCAGTGGAGGTATTGGCCTTCTGACGTGGGACTACAGTTGCCATGTGACACAACCTGGGTACCCTACCTGAGGTGAGGCTACAAAGAAATAGCTGTCCTAACTGTGGGTCTAATTCATAACCGAGATAGTGGAGTACACAGCGGGGTCACCAGCTGGTCTCATCGATGCTATGTCCACTACCCTGGAGAGAGCATGTCCCACCTGTGTGTCACAGAACATTAGGTGACCACAAACCAGTGGTACACACATCTCCTCATGTGTGGGGGAGGGTGTGGAGATGTCCTCACTGGACTTGTCAGCCTGTATGTTGGCAATGTGTGTATGTTGAGTAAACCCCACCTCTATGTGAACCCAGTCAGAGCATATGTGGGACTGAGCTCCCAGGTGTCCAGTATAGCAACTGAAGGTGGTATGATTGTTAGCCAGGTCCATGTAGGTATATCTGTGGAATGTGCCCTGGACTATTTCATGACAGTGTGTAAGTCTACACATATGATGACCAAGGGTGTCACACCTCACAAGGTGTCTGCTCCACCTTGTAGTAGCCACCTCCTCGTGTTGTACATTTTGTGTATGGCTGGGGTACACCACACTGGATGCTTGGCATTGGTACAGTGAACCACAGTTGGGTAAGTGAATGACTGGCTCATGCAGTCCTGTAGGTACTGGTAGATGGCAAATGTGATTTATGCAGTGGCTGCTGTACCATTGACCACTGGCTCAGGGTCCTTAAAGGAGACCACAGTACTGCGCAGTACTGTGTAGTCTGCCTCTGAGCAAGCAATGTGTATGGTAACTGGCAACACTCACAGCAACGGATGCCAAAAGCAGAAGCCACTGTCCAAATAACATAGATCAACTTCTGCATGACAATATGTGTTATCATACATGTATTGACATGTGTCTGCCAATTACAATTGGAAATGGCCGGTAAGACTGGCCTAAAGTTCCCATGATGTACACAGTCTGGGGGTGTTGTTCCGATAATAAAGTGGCAATACCTCCCAATCGTGACCTCTGGGTATGGTATGAAAGTGGTTGTTAACCTGCAACATTGGATGTATAGCATTGGTTTCTGGTGTCGGAAGACATGGTTCCTGTAGCACAACACAGTATGGGTAGTCAAGCACACATACACAATTGCTGAACACACAGCATCAGTGAAACCCACTGCTCACAAGGACACAGTCCGACAAGCTCTACACTTTACATATGCACAGTGGTGTCCATTGTAGGACCCACAAATTGTGGAAAGAACCAAATTATGTCTTATTTCAATGTGTACCCGAAATCATTGTCGTCACAGGTACACATATGCACCGCAAGAGTGTTTAATGTTGCTGATAGCTGTGCATGTAATGCAGCACAGATGCACAGAAATACCCAGGGTACCCGGTCCATACAACTGCATCCACATCACACCTCCGCACACATGACGGATGTGTAATGGGTACACTCAATAGTTGCAGTCAAGGCAGTCTGCGTATGTAGACTCAGTGCTTTCGGTGTCGTTTCGCATGAGCAATACTTTCTCCGCCGCGTGGGAGGGATGTGTGCGTATCACCTGCCTCAGTCTCCGCTAATAATGCAAACCATACTCCGGAGAATGCTAAATGTAGGTGTGTAATGTGTACAGCCCATACTACTGTCCAGTAGGCAATTGTCATGGATGGACACCCGTATGGCCAGAATGGAACACACAACTGCAAACACGGGTAAATGACATAGCCGCGGGAAGGCATAACACAGGAAATACACATAGGGACTACAGTTGACATTCCACATACAAAGCAGGACCGTCGTGCCAACACCGGCGTACACAGCACTCAACCTGCCAGCAACAGACTGAGGAGCTCCCGCTACCGTACAGCGTAACAGATGTGCGACCTGTGGAACACATACTAATGGCGCACAGACAGCGTCAAGTAGGATATGTAAACTATGGCTATCCCACCTATGAAGACAACATGGTTAAATGAATGCATAGGTAAGCAACATGTTCTGGTGGTGTTATAGTGGAAATACAGTGACGGATATGTCCCATTGGGAAGTCTGCGGTTTAAATTGAGCATTTGCTAACCAGCATTGGTGGATGTATGTAATTTGTCCACAGTAGTACATCACCTGGTTATGTAGCACCATGTGGAATGGGTAGTCCAACAGACATCCGCGATTCCTGAACACACAGTATCAGTGAAACCCACTGCTCACAAGGACACAGTCCCACAAGCTCTACACTTTACATATGCACAGTGGTGTCCAATGTAGGACCCAAAGATTTGTCTAAAGACAGGAATGCGCATTCTTTCAACACTTAAGTGAACTCATTGGCGTCACAGGTACACATATGCACATAAGCGTGTTTAATGTTGCTGATAGCTGTCCATGTAATGCAGCACAGATGCACAGAAATACACAGGGTACTGGGTCCATAGCACTGCATCCACATCACACTTCCGCACAGGACGGATGTGTAATGGGTACTGGCAATTGTTGCGGTCAAGGGATTCTGGGTATGCAGACTCTGTGCTCGGTGTTGTTTCGCAGGCAATCCTTCTACCCGCCCTGTGGGAGGGATTTGTGCGTAGCACCTGCCTTACTCTCCGCTAATAATGCAAACCATACTCCGGAGAATGCTAAATGTAGGTGTGGAATGTGTACAGCCCTATACTAGTGTCCAGTAGGCAATTGTCATGGATGGACACCCGTATGGCCAGGATGGCACCCACAACTGCAAACACGGGTAAATGACACAGCCGCGGTAAGGCATGACACAGGAAATACACATAGGGACCACAGTTGACATTCCACATACAGAGCCGGACTCTCGTGCCAACACCGGCGTACACAGCACTCAGTCTGCCAGCAACAGACTGAGGAGCACCCGCTACCGTACAGCGGAACAGATGTGCGACCTGTGGAACACATACTAATGGCACACACACAACGTCACGTAGGATGTGTAAACTATGGCATTCCCACCTACGAAGACAACATGGTTACATGAATGCATAGGTAAGCAACATGTTCTGGTGGTGTTATATTGGAAATATAGTGGCGGATATGTCCCATTGGGATGTCTGAGGTTTATATGAAGCAGTTGGTAACCACCATCTTTGGATGTATGTCATTTGTTCACAGTACTAACGCAGCCGGTTATGTAGCACCATGTGGAATGGGTAGTCAAACAGACATCAGCGATTGGGAAACATACACCAGCAGTGAAAAGCACTGGGCAGGTGGACACAGTCCAGCAACATCTAACTTGACATATGCACATCGGTGTCCATTGTAGGACCCAAAATTCTGTTCAGGGCATGCCTGCTAGCTTCCTGCATTACTCATGTGATCTAATTGTCGTCACCACGTCACAGGTACACATAGGCACGCAAGCGTGTTCAATGTTGATGATAGCTGTCCATGAACTGCAGCACACATGCACAGAAATACCCAGGGTATCGGGTCCATACAGCTGCGTCCACATCACACTGCAGCACACATGAAGGATGTGTAATGGGTACTGTCCACTGTTGCAGTCAAGGGAGTCTGGGTATGTAGAATCTGGCCTCGGTGTTGATTCGCAGGCAATCCTTTGTCCCGCCCCGTGGGAGGGACGTGTGCGTAGCACATGCGTCACTCTCCGCTAACAATGCACACCATATTCCGGGGAATGCAAAATGCAGGTGTGAAATGTGTACAGCCCCATACCAGTGTATAGTAGGCAATTCACATGGATGGACAAGCGTATGACTAAGATGGCACACATAAATGCAAACCCGGTGGAATTACACTGCCGTAGTAAAGCATTACACAAGTCATACACATAGGGACTACAGTTGACATTCCCCATACAAGAAACACAGACAACCAGCCGATGAAGTCCAAAGCAAAGACGAGGTACTGTAGGGACCGTCAGTGACCAACCAGAGCACACCAAGAATTAAAGTCAGTCACCATAGTCTATTGGAGCACACTCCGTCTGCTTCATAAGCAGACTTATTCAGACTACATACAATGTAGTCCAACCTACTACATTTACAAGCATTAATTGGTTGGTACATTAGATGTGCTAGGTACTAATTACATGCCTTAAAGGCAGACAAGCGAACAAACCTTACTTGGGTTACACATCCCACACAGTGAGGACAACAGACATTGCTACGAAAGGTACAGTATTCATCGGAAAATGGAAATATATGTACATATATGAAACATGAACCAACATAAAATGTTTTCCAAATGTCTGACTGTGTAAGCTACATGTATATGTCCTACGGATTGTGCCAATATATTAACAGAACTGCAGACACCTAGTAATATGAATGAACCATAATATATACACATAAACCGTATGAATATGAGTACTGTAAAATAGACCAACGAAATGTAAAGATTCACAATGTGCTAATGTAACATTCATTTAGAAGGTTACAGAAATAAATCAATACAGACATCCATGTGTAAATACTAACAGAAGGCCAGCGAGGTGCTTGCCCTCACATGTACTGGGATGTCGTTCCACAGCATAGTGAGTGTCTGGGTGATGAATCCGTCCCAACAACACGTTCGATTAATGACAGTGTCAAGGTGTCGTCAGCTGCCCTTGTGGTTCTGAGGATCTACCTTATTGACGTGAAGCATAGTCATCAGATCTGGGTTCGACCTAGCCGTGCATGCCAGGCACGGGTCACCTCTGGGCAAGTGGTATGCAATTGTATACAGCTGGAATCCTTTCAGTTGGTCAGTATAACACATATACCTGAGACCCTGCATCCGTTTGTCGAAGAACTGTTGGTGCCTTTCCAGCTGCTGCAGGTGTTGGGTCAGATACATTCTGTGCGGAGCATTGTACACAATCAAAGCTCTATTGGTGATGAGTACAAGGGGACAATGACCTCCCTGATCTAGATGTGAATCCCTTCATGATGATGTGGCCAATGTGGAAGGTCTACCCAACTATGTTAGCAACATGTGTGTCTAACGAACGGTTAACAACAACACGTGTCCCCAGATCACTGGTAACCCCCTCCGTGTTCAGTGGACTGCCACCTATATGGTAGCTCGGGGTAACCTTGTTCATCCCGAAGGGTATGCCTATGCATTTCCTGGCATTTAGCTGTAGGACATGTCTCTGGTACCACTTATCCACATCTGTGAGGCACTCCTGAAGGATATCTGTGTCAGATGTGTGTCTGACCTTGGCATCCGGTTTGCAGTCGTATGCAAACATTTTCACACATAACCCCCCTGTGTGTGCGTGTACATTGGAAATGTAGAAGCTGGAAATAGTGGACCCAGGACTGAGCCCCATGGGACACCACCTGTGACTGGCTGTGAGTATGACATGGCGCCAGCAACTATGGCCATGTGTGTTCTGTGACCTAGCCCGTTTGCAACCCATAGAGGCGATGTATGGATTTACATCCAAGGTGGCGGGTTTATCAAGTATACCCGAGGGGGTATTGTGTCGGCGGCCTCTGACAGGTTGAGGTAGGCTGTATGGACTGGTTTACCCTCAGCAATGGCCTTGGTGACTGATTCTACAAAGTGAAACACGTGTAAAGGGCATGATCTGACTATGACCAAGCTAAACTGGGTTGTATCCAAAGTATCCGGCTCCCCTATGTCCTCATCTATGTGTCCCATTATGATCCATCTCCATGGCTTTGCAGATAAGGCTTGTCAAACTAATGGTATGGTAATACCCAGGGTCAGTGGAGGCACCATCTATGTGGAGTGTGACTACAATCGCCCTGTGCTACTACTCAGGTATGTATCCTGAGGTGAGGCTAGGATTACACAGCTGTCCGAAGTGTGGGTTAAATTCCCCATAGAGTTCCCGGAGTGCACAGCTGGGACACCATGTGGACCCATGGATGTTGTGTTAACTGCCTTGGGGCTGGATGTGGGTAATGCTGGACATACCAACGGCAGACGTGCCACGTTCGGGAGTCCGATGCCCAAGGGACCACACACATAGCCGGCCTTAGGCATAGGCCAAGTAGGTAGCCGTCTAGGGTGTTGCTCTACTCGGGGCACCTTTCCAGACTCTATTTGGTGTAGGTAGACCAGGATGGGGTAGCGGGTGGCGTGTCGGTGGCAACCTCTGCCTAGGTCACCACTTACCCTAAGGCCACTCTTCCCGTGGGTAATACAGCAGTACCCACACCCAGGCGGGTCATCGCTAGGGTCATTGCTAGTATGGCACATCATCTACGTAGGAAGGAAACCATATATCCCCAGACATAATGGCACAGCATAATGCCTGTTAAGCGGCCAAAGGCAGACATCGTCACCAGCGTCGGTGCGGGGCGTACTGCAGCGAGATGTCCGTTAACAATGCCGACAATGTGTCGCTTTGTGAAACAAACTCCACAGAGACATTCAATAATAGACAATGACGGACAACCCGATGTCCTCGTGTCTGAGCTGTTCAACCTGTTACGCCATGTTAAATGTGTGTAGCACAGCGGAACCGGGCCAAAAAGCAGCGGACATGTCTGTGGCTCAGTGAAAGTCGATCACGCAATGTTAAACCCTTGTAATATTGCGACACAGCCCATACATCACGGAGGGTTAGTAATGGCAGTAGGTTAGTTCGATCAGACCGTGTGCAATTAGTATACTTGAGATCTACAGCGGATACACGGACAATCGGCGCACCGGTTAAGACTAATTGGGGGCGTGACATGGTACCATGGACACGGACAAAACGTGCCCATGTGACTCATCTAACATTCGTACAGGGTCAGGGCGGTCCCGTACAGTGGGCGGACAACACCAAACCCAAAGCACCACAGCAACACCCTGACAATCGAAGGCCTGTATGCATATGGGATATAAGCAGCTGTCATCTGAACAGCCCTGTGGTGACGACATATGCATCCTGGGCCAAGAGCGAGGAGGAATTAGGAATGTTCAACATGCAGTGCCGCACCTTTCCCAGTAGGGGAATGGATGCCAGTGGCGTCGCGTGTGCGGGTGGATATGTAAATGTACATAGGTACCACGGGTATGCATATTAATGACAACGAACAGCTACCGTGCACTGGTCACAGTAAGTGTCAAACGTGACTGCAGTCACGTTGGAATTATGACTATAGAACATATAGATGTGCGTTAATGCGTAAAGCGTCCATGCTGCAAAGACTGTTACATATATAAAGCTGTAAGTGCTTTCTGCACCGTCCGTCAACGGATCAGACATATGTTACGGAATAGTCACAAGTAGCATAAAACACGTAACCACACAGACACTGTAAACATATATAAGCGGAATACGGATATGCGTAATGCGGCGTGCGCGTAACCCACAATCCGGACATGCGAGTGTATGCGTGTGCGTGTGTGATCCAGTGGAACCAGGGAAGGTTACGGATGTCTCCTCCACACGTTTACATTCATAATTGTCAAATATATGCTTAAATAGTACCTATTGATTCCATGCTTTGTTATCGTAATGCTACTAATATACACATCGATATACAATAACCTGATCAACACACTACATTCTAAGGTGCACTCTCACCAATTATCAACTATGTGTCCGGATACTGATTGTATTTACCAATATTGTAGATATATTAACACATTGTTGCCGTATTATTGTTTCCATGAAGTAAGGCATGCAACACTGATATGTATATGTCACGTTATAATCAAGACTTGGAGCACTGTCCACCTAACTATGAGCAGGTTTATTGATTAATTCGCTTTAAACCGACTCTGAAGGAAGTGAATTAGGGACGGCTATGTCATGACATCCTTACTCCGACGGTGCCCCATGTTAGTAGTTGAGAGAGCTCAGTATCCTTTCACTGTGGAGTCTATCGTATTTGACAGTGTCTGTTTCAGCCGATATATGTTCCATAATGTCGTTTATGAAGATGGGCAGGGCGCTTAAGGTTTGCTGTATTTACGCATACTATGCGTGGATATAGATAGGCCATGTCATACAAACGATGGGTAGTCAAGCAGACATCCACGACTGGGGAACATACAGCGGCAGTCAATACCACTGGCCAGATGGGGACAGTCAAACACGTTCTACACTTTACAAATGCACATCGGTGTCCATTGTAGGACTCCAAAAATTACGATGTCTGCTCCGTTATCCATCGGGATCGGCCAATCAGAGTAATAACCGTGACTACGGCACAGCTAGACATATGCACCACCAGCGTGTTTAAGGTTGATGATACCTGCCCATCACATGCAGGACATATGAACAGAGGTCCCCAGACTGCCGTGTCCATACATGTGCGTCCATATCCCAGTTCCGCACACATGAAGGATGTGTCATGCGTACCGTGGGGGGTTGCAGCCCTGGTATCCTGGGTATGCAAAATGGGTCTCGGTGTTGTGTGGCTGATAATCCGTTGTCCCGGCCCGTGGGAGGGCTGCGGGTACAGGACGTGCCTTAGTCCCCAGTAAGGATGCAAAGCACCCATAGGGTAATGCTAAAGGCATGTGTGAAATGTGTTCAGCCCTACATCAGTGTCCAGTAGGCATTTCCCAAGGATGGACAAGCGTCACGGACAAGATGGCACCCATAATAGCAAGCCTGGTGGAATCACACAGCCGTAGTAGGGCATGACACAGGACATAAAGATGGAAACAGCAGTACATACACCCGTAGACATCCATCCTGCCATGCGAATCCCAGCGTACACAGCAGCGAAGGTGCTATCCAGTATTTGGTGATCACCCTCCTCCACTTTCGGCGGAACATACCTGCGACCTGCGGAACACATATTAATGGCACACCAACAGCGTCAAGTAGGAAGGCCATACTATCGCTAAAATATGGAGTTCACACACATAACCGACATACTGTCATGAATTCATAGGTTCTACATGTACCGGCTGTGTTATACTGGCGATTCAGTGGCGGATAGTTCACAATGGTACCTGTGAGGATTATGTAAAGCTGTTGCCAACCTGCAGGACTACAGTAACACCCTCTGGGTAGATTGTGGAAGGACACGGGTTACGTAGCACTACATAATATGGGTAGGCGGACAGACATCCGGGAATGGGGAACATCACGGCAGTCAGACCCACTGGCCGAATGGACACAGTCCAACATGTCCTAAACTTTACATATGCACATCGGTGTCCATTGCAGGACCCAAATATTACTCCTTAAGTGAGTGTGAGCAACATAGTGTGAACGGAAGAGGTGACAGCCGTGACTACGGCACAGGTAGATATGTGCACCACAGGTGTCTTCAAGGGTGATGACAGCCGTCCATGAAATGCAGGACATATGAATAGGACTCCCCAGGCTGCTGCATCCATACACGTCGTCCACATCCCATTTCCGCACACAGGAAGGGTGTGCAAGGGGTGCTGTCGACGGTTGCAGACATGGGATCGTGGGTATGCATATATGGGTGACGGTGTGGATTGGCAGATGATTCACCTACCCGCCCGTGTGCGGGATGTGGCCATAACATATCGTTACTCCGCAATACTAATACCGATCATCCACGGAAATGGAGAATGCAGCTGTGAAATGTTGACAGCCCGATACTAGTGTCCAGTAGGCAGTTCCCATGGATGGACAAGCGTCACGGCCAAGATGGCACCCATAGCTGCCAACCTGGGGAATCCACAGCTGTTGCAAGGCATAACCCAGGGAATACAGATCACGATTGTACAGTACACACACCCATTCAAAGAAAGACCGCTGGGCAGATACGGCGTACACAACACACCATGTGCCAGCACATCTATGGGGATCCTGCGCTTCCATACAGTGGAACAGATGGGTCACCTGTGTAAAGATACCAATGGCACAATCTCCACGTCTGCTGGGAATGACATAGGATGGTCAAACTATGGCGTTGACACCAAAGAAAGACATCCTTCGGTGAATTAATAGGATTGATGTCAATACAACATGGCAAACACCCAATGAACAGGGAAGACTTGCTGGCACCCTATGGCCCCAAACAATGTCACACATAGGTAGATGGAACAGTCAACATAAACATTTCGTCCACGACAGGTGCATATGGTATCCAAAGGTACTTCATAGACATGTATGCGCTATCACCCGTTGGCCCGTGAGACTTACACATAACATGGGCGTATCCAGGCTTTAAATGTCCACCCTTACACTTCCATTTGTCACTTTCTATGCGAGCAATGGGGATGTAGCCACAGCATAGAAAGCAGAGGCGATACTGCTAACGAAACACACACATGTCACCATCACAGAAAGCATACTATGAACACCGTATTACATGATATTGTACTATGCAACACAGACAGACCGGAAACATGCAGCAAGAATAGTCACCGTGGTGCGACACAACCCAAGTCTTCGTAACATTTGAACAGTTCATGAAAACATGCAGCGTTTTCGTTGTTTCCTAGCGTGTGCAGGAAATATGCTATGTCTACGAATGTTCACAAACAACAATGTGAGTCCTAACATGATTTTAAATATCACACTGTTGATTGTGAACACTGTAACAATTTGCTTATTCAGATGTATGGTGAAAGCAGCGGAAACACACACACACTTTCGGAAGGGGCGGAGATGAACCTCGTCTATTTACATGAACTCAGTACAGTATGAATCAATTACACAGCAGCTACCGAGTTAACTGGCGTGGCGCTGTCGAGGCATACATGTAGGCTGCTGGCGTCACCCGCCAAGACAATAGTTGGCAATAGCCAAGGCATGTGTTGCGGGCGTCTAAAAGCATAATCAGTCGCAGAGGCAGCTGGAAACACACACACACACACACGGAAGGGACGGGGGCGAACCGGCGACTATCTACATGAACACACTACTGTATGAAGCATTTACAGAGCAGCTACGAGTTTGCTAAACAGGCGCTGTCACAGGCATGCTTGTAGGCTGCTGGCGTCAGCCGCCAAGACAATAGTTGGCAATAGCCAAGGCATGTCTTGCGGGCGTCTAAAAGCATAATCAGTCGCAGAGGCGGCTGGAAACACACACACACAGAGACACACACAAGCGGAAGGGGCGGGAGCGAACCTCGACTATCCACATGAACACACTACTGTATGAAGCATTTACAGAGCAGCTACGAGTTTGCTAAACAGGCGCTGTCACAGGCATACTTGTAGGCTGGTGGGGTGACGCGCAAGACAATAGTTGGCAATAGGCAAGGGATGTGTTGCGGAGCGTCTAAAAGCATAATCAGTCGCAGAGGCAGCTGGAAACACACACACACACGCACACGGAAGGGAGGGGGGGCGAACCTACGACTATCTACATGAACACACTACTGTATGAAGCATTTACAGAGCAGCTACGAGTTGGCTGAACAGAGCCCTGTCACAGGCCTGCTTGTAGGCTGGCGACGGCAGCCGCAAGACAATAGTTGGCAATAGCCAAGGCATGTCTTGCGGAGCGTCTAAAAGCATAATCAGTCGCAGCTGGAAACACACACACACAGAGACACACACAAACGGAAGGGGCGGGAGCGAACCTCGACTATCCACATGAACACACTACTGTATGAAGCATTTACAGAGCAGCTACCGAGTTTGCTAAACAGGCGCTGTCACAGGCATACTTGTAGGCTGCTGGCGTCACCCGCAAGACAATAGTTGGCAATAGCCAAGGCATGTGTTGCGGGCGTCTAAAAGCATAATCAGTCGCAGAGGCAGCTGGAAACACACACACACACACACACGGAAGGGGCGGGGGCGAACCTACGACTATCTACATGAACACACTACTGTATGAAGCATTTACAGAGCAGCTACGAGTTTGCTAAACAGGCGCTGTCACAGGCATGCTTGTAGGCTGCTGGCGTCAGCCGCCAAGACAATAGTTGGCAATAGCCAAGGCATGTGTTGCGGGCGTCTAAAAGCATAATCAGTCGCAGAGCGCGGCTGGAAACACACACACACACAGAGACACACACAAGCGGAAGGGGCGGGGGCGAACCTACGACTATCCACATGAACACACTACTGTATGAAGCATTTACAGAGCAGCTACCGAGTTTGCTAAACAGGCGCTGTCACAGGCATACTTGTAGGCTGCTGGCGTCACCCGCAAGACAATAGTTGGCAATAGCCAAGGCATGTGTTGCGGGCGTCTAAAAGCATAATCAGTCGCAGAGCGCGGCTGGAAACACACACACACACAGACACACACAAGCGGAAGGGGCGGGGAGCGAACCTCGACTATCCACATGAACACACTACTGTATGAAGCATTTACAGAGCAGCTACCGAGTTTGCTAAACAGGCGCTGTCACAGGCATACTTGTAGGCTGCTGGCGTCAACCGCCAAGACAATAGGTGGCAATAGCCAAGGCATGTGTTGCGGGCGTCTAAAAGCATAATCAGTCGCAGAGCGCGGCTGGAAACACACACACACACACACACGGAAGGGGCGGGGGCGAACCTCGACTATCTACATGAACACACTACTGTATGAAGCATTTACAGAGCAGCGCTACGAGTTTGCTAAACAGGCGCTGTCACAGGCATACTTGTAGGCTGCTGGCGTCAGCCGCCAAGACAATAGTTGGCAATAGCCAAGGCATGTGTTGCGGACCGTCTAAAAGCATAATCAGTCGCAGAGGCAGATGGAAACACACACACACACACACACACACACACACACACACACACACACACACACACACACACACACACAGACACGGAAAGGGCGGGGGCGAACCTCGCCTATCTACATGAACACACTACAGTATGAAGCATTTACAGAGCAGCTACCGAGTTTACTGAGCAGGCGCTGTCAGGAGAGCATACCCCTCGTGAGTGGTATCATTTGCAAAGGCAATCGCCCGCTCGGGTGTTCGGACAGAGTCGCTTGATCACGCAGTCTGTTACCATCCCAAGGTCGCCGTACAGTAACTGCGTTAGTGCTGCAGTCGAGAATAACAAGTAACTACTGATCAGTACATCACTGCATACTGGGCATGCTCAGACACTTAGACTCGGCACAGGGCAGACATGCATACACATGTTGCGTCGGGATGGGTCGCGTAATGTGGACCGTTGTGTGTGTCCAGCCACACAACAGAAACCTGGCCATGCCACAGGCGTGGCCGTTGCGTGGGGATAGAGGCATGCACCGGGGTATTACTGCAGTCGGCTGCGGTGTGCACTGTGCTGTGTGTCTATCTACACAGCTGCCTACTGGGCATGCTCAGACACTTAGAGTCGGCACAGATCAGACATGCATACACATGGTGCGTCGGCATGGGTGGCGGAATCACGGACCATCCTGTGTGTCCGGCCACACAACAGTAACCGGTCATGCCACAGACGTTGTTGTTGCTGCGGGGAATATGTAGGTGCAATTAACCATGTGTAGGACTGGCCTACAGTTTGTTGCATGCTACAGACAACCCTCACAAACACAGGATACCTTCACAGATGTCCTGAGGACACTGGTGAGTGGGCATGCTCTCACAACAGCACCGTTTGTGTGACATGAACCACCCATGCATAGCCTGGGAACATTACCCATGGCGCAACACAGTACGCCAGCAGTCCCAGGTGTTCACACACCTGGCCACTGTTAAACAGCCATGCACCATACATACCAGGGGGGGGGATGTCTGACAGTTCTGCCCATCACGCATGGTGAGGATAGGCCCCACACAGGATGTACAGCCCTCAATGGTGATGCAAGAACGTATAGTGGATCCACTGGTCATCCACTCACTGTAACCAACACCAGCATGGGGGACCTCAGTGATGACCTCTCCACAGAAAACCACACACATCATATGACGGGTGTGGTACCCTACATGTCCTCCATGCCAATGTTGAACAGAGGCCAGACCGGAAAACACCTACCGAATGCCTTCCCTGACCACCCACATGCATGTCTGCAACAGGCAAACATGATGACATCAGGACCTTGTCCACCACAGGTAGGCACATGGTGTGGTGGACCGCAGCCACTGACTACCTGTACATCAACAGTTGGAGCTACTACATGGCAGGGCAATGACAGTACCAGGGAAACCATCACCCATTCATACCGGCGTCACCATACGGCCCCACATACCAACATCCAGGTCCGCTCGTGGGAGTGGTACTGCAGAGGGCACATGAGACAACCACAGGGCCTTCCCTAACTGTGGTAAGGACATGGTTGGGGGCACACTGACATGCCTGGAAATGGTCCAGAATGGTACAACAGTCACTGCACCCACAGACATTGTCTGCATACCACAGGACATGTTCCATGCATACACCCCCCCCCCAACAGGGAACATATCCATCCCACCAGAGTGTATCCTCCAAAACATGTCATATGGCCTGGGGTGATCCCATATCTCTATGGCGTTTGACACGTCAGCAATGGGCACCGATGGTTTCCCTGGCTGTGTGCTACCCATCCTCTTTGAGGCCCTCGGCCCACACATGCGGCCACTGTGTCATGTTAGCCTTACTATGGGCTATGTCCCCAATGGATGCCATATGGCATCTGTGGTCCCACTATGCCAGGGTAGTGCTCCTATGGACTGTCAACAGCCACACCCTATCGCTTGACAAATGTTGTCTGCAAAGCTGTGTGGAGGTCCATACAGGTGGTCATGGTTACAGATAGCGGTGTACAGCCAATACGGGAACATACCCACAACTACATAGTCAAGGGCGGATCCTGCCTCCCGAACCTGCTCGTCCAGTCTGGAGTGTTCACCAAGGCCATTGATGGGGATATGTGGGTTTGCACACAGTACCATGACCTGCTGGGAGCGTTCAGAGCACACTACACATGGGACCCATGTAAAGGCTCGCCAGCATACATGTGGGGACATATGTCACCCGATGCTTCTCACACAGGTTGGAGGTCACACCACACAGGGTTGGTGCTGAAGGTGCTTTGTCACACTCATATCTGGACCCAGTGGAGGGCCACAGGGCTCACTCCTGTGCACCCTGCCAGATAGCATCCGACCTTCCAATGTGCATGCAATCATAGGGGGATTGTAGCAGACAAGGTATGCAGATGACTACGCACCGGCCGACATACCCAGCACCCCATGTTACACGTACATCCACCTAGGGCGTCATAGACATGGCTGACTGGTGCCAGAGCCATGGCCTGCTAACATATGCCAGAGAAGGTGCAGCCCTACCCAGTGTGAAGAACATGTTCGTCCCAATTTCACATGTAGGTGATGCGCCATTAAAGATGGTGGACATGTTCAGGGTAATGGCTACCACACCTGTTGGCAACCTCTGTCAACACACACAATGGCAATGTGGGTGTGAAGACATTCCATTGTGGCCTCCTGGTCTGGATGGAATGGCAACCACATCAGGGGTGTTCATTGTACCCCTGTACACATCACACACCAGTGCAATGACTGCGTACAATGGCACATGTGGCCTGTAGCTAACCTGATGCCTGCAGCACTTTCGGAAGGACATAAGCGTTCCACAAGACGGGGATGACGCTGCTAGGACATGTGTCACAAGGTGCATGGCCAAGGGGACACTGGCTGTGGATCTCCACAGCACAGCTGCTCCGTGGTGATCTGTGCCCGACATACACGGCCATGTCTGACCTGGGTGACATGGGCACATTCCACCTCCCAGGCCCCATGCGAACACGGGCACAGAAGCGACTGTCAGACACCTCAACCCAGCGATGAGTGGGGCGTGCTGGGGAACAGGGTAGCGGCCAGACACACACTACAACACGGAGAGGGGTCCCAGGCCTTGTGAAGGAAACGCCCTGACTGCCTTTGTCTAGGACTGCTACTGGCGTGTGGATGTGTGACTATAGTTATCGCCAGTCAACCTCTGTGTGTCACTGCTAGACCAGGGACTGGGGACTGATGGATATGGCATCACCATCCTGAGGGGTGTTAGATGCCACACACAGTCATGCTAGGTCCACACATGTCGTAGGGCACATATCCTGTCACGTTCATGTGTGCCTATGTACCTATGTAGGGGTCCATGCCAGATGTGGGTAACTGTGCTATGCTGATTTTGCCAGACATGCCTGTGGGTACACCGACTACTACGTGGGGAACTAATTACAGTGCTCCCAGTAGGCACGTGCAAGTACACCATCAGTATCATACGGGTTAACTGCACCGACATGGTGCTACACATGTAACCACCACACATACTGTGTACACATATCAATGAATGCTGCACCTGTCCTGCATGGTATGTCTGCTGCATGATGTCCGTGCAGAACACACATCACATACACACCTGCCACCAGCCATACACACACACCACAACATACACAGCACGTACTATGCGGACACAGGTATCACATACACCTCTCACTATCGTGTCCACCCTGTGCATCATAATATGTCAGCTTAACCGTGCATTGATGGTGTGGCTCACAGTTATGCGGCAGAGACTTAATCATTTGCACAGGGTGATATGTGTGCCACAGGCATGGGCTGTACCAATGGATGACATCATGTGTGTGTGTAAGGGCCAGTGCATTGAGTGGGCATGACTATGTAGATTGCATGTGGGTGTGGTGGAGCCCTACAGTTGTGTCTGCTGTGTGTGGGTGTGTGTGTACACAGTTCAGTCATCTGTGATGCCTACGTGGGGTAGGCCTGGCAGCCCCTGACGGTACAGTGCAGGTGTTATGGCTCACTGTGTCTGCGGTGGCGAAGTGACCAGCGCCTGCCTGGGGTCGCAGGCACGACCGGGTGGAGGTACAGACTGTCCACTCTCCGATGTCACATGTCCGCTGGAAGCGTGCCCGCGGCGGGCCGTCCAGGGCCACGTCCACGTGGCCTGCTCTGTCCAGGTGTGGATGGTGTGGTAGCAGCTGCAGTGCTACTGCTACCATCACTGTCTGTGTGGGCATGGGAGGTGGCACGCACCGCTGACCTGCAGCAGGTGGTGTTGCTGGCACCGGCCACGTGCCCTATGCCTCACCCTACCTGGTGTTCCTGCACGGTGCTGCGGCTCAAGGATGGCCAAGCCTCGGTCGATGAGACCAGCCATATCGCCCAATCTCCTATCCAGAACATCGGCAAGATGCTGTTGTGCATTCGCCAATGCCTGGATGCTGTCATTTAAGTGCGGATTGCAGACCTCTGCAGCCTCTGCCCCTCCTGGTTCTGCCGTTCGGCGCGTGCCTGCGCCGCCATTACAGTCTGGAACATGCGTCTGGTTATACCAGCTGCTGCACCTGGGCGGCAGGTGTATGTCTGGCGGTGCTCCCCTACGGGGAGCACCTGCCACATGCCTGCGTGGCACTGCACCAGTCCTTACACTGGCAACATCGTGTGTCCCCACACCTTCTGCAGCCACCACACATTCCTGCTCGGGGACAACAGTCGCTGACTGACCATCATCTATGGGCAATGGTGTTGGGGTATGTGTCGGCATCTGAACTGTGTGCAGGGATGAAAGGGGCGTATGTGTGATGTTCTCCAGTGGCACAGTCTCTGCCTGTGGCGACCCTGCCTGTGCCTCATGCACATGCTCATCACCCCTCGTATCTGTCGGCCCACTAGCATCAGATTGTCCGCGGGAGGGTAGCACCAACAGCACCTGTCAATACAAAGACATACCATCGGTTACAATACAGACACACACACACACACACACACACACACACACACACACACACACACACACACACACACACACACACACACACACACACACACAGACACACACACAGCATGCATGTGATTATGCAGGTGGCATGCAGCATTCACACAACACAGACCAGTGAATGCAGACCAGACATTCTTAGTGGCAGTATGTACACTGCCCTGGTGGGGACAGTACAACAGGCAGGTGTCATTTAGTAGGCATGCAGTACACACATTCATGGTAGTTTGCATGCATCAGCGTGATACACCGTGTGGCCACGGGCAAGTTGGGAGTACACATGGCTGGCAACAGTATGTAATGTACAAGCGCAAACATATGCGGTATCATGTGGACGTGTGAAGATGGTGTCCCACCGCATGCACCACATCATGATGGCTGTCATGGTGCAGTGTTATGTGTACAGTGTACAGATACAATGTATGTGTAACAGTGATGTCTGTGTAGAATGCGTTTGCTGTGAGCTGTGTGCATAGCTGTACGGTGTGTGGTGCGGCCTCTGTGCCACTGCACAGTAGCAGGACACAGCTATGTGTCTGTGCGATGCGTGACCTGGACGCATTACATTGCCATGTCTGTAAGCCAGTTCAGCTGCTCAGCAGCACATATATGGTGAACATTGGAGGCACCTGTAGTAGCTGAGGAGAGGAATGTCATGTCACTGGTGTACTACATCAGATGTCCGGGGGTCCACTACATTGATGAACCCACTATGTGTGTACAGGGTGCAATGGTGAGTACCCACTGTGGATGTGCTGTGTGGCAACATGCCTGTAGGTATCAACCATGGCCTTGTCTGTCTGACTCATTGACAATTGTGTGTGGTAGACATTGTGCACACGGCCCTGTGGTGGCCCATGTGATATACACCCATACTAGTGTGACGTGTCACATTCTCTACGGATATGCTGACAGTGTGTATGTCTGCTATGTTGTGCATAGGTCATATCATGGTGTGACAATGCTGCAGCCAGACATCCACGTGCATGGGACATGGCATGCGCCATGTCTGGCGTGTGCACCCGATGCAGGGGCATGGGTCACATTGGTAACACCTGTGCTCTGGCCAGATCACAGCTCACTCTGTGGTACTGTGTCCATACTGCAGTGGCATACCAATGCATACTACACATGCAGCCATTGTGTAACACCTACACCATTGTATGCATAGCTGAATGCACGTAACACACCAATTGGTTGTGTGGTGTCATACCACTCTGATAGCGGGTGTATCTACTGTACATGGGTGGTGTGTATGTCGGGTGGTGCGAGCTGTATACCGTGACGGGGGCACACACAGGTGAGCATGTCATGCCTAGACACATGGGGAATATCAATACAGCAGAACATGCGTTTGACTGGCAACAGACTCACCTGCAACAGACCCTTGGCCTTGCGACCGCCAGGCGATACCTGTAAAGGCATTACACAAAGGTATACACATTAGCCATTACTATCTCCACGGTCAGCACTGTGCATGACACATCATGCATGTGTGTGGTTGCATGTGCTATGCACATGTCTCTAACACAACATAGCATACAATGGTTTGCATCTTGTGTGGCCATATACCTGGCATGTATTGCTATATCATGTGTTGTACTATGACACCCACACCCGTCGCCTATCATACAAACATGCAACACTGACTTACCAGGCAGCTCCAGGCTCATAGCTCGGGAGACACCCACCTCCACGATGGGCGCAGGTGTTTCTGCGTGTTGTTCCGTGGGTGTCCCCAGACTAGCCAGGAGCTCCTCCGTACCTGTGAGTGGGGGCTGTGTTGGTGGCCCACCACCTGTCCCACGATGTTGCCTGGCGATTGAAGCGGCACGCTGTCTTGCATGCGGATCAGGTCTGTGCAGTGCCTGCGGATCTGTTGGTAGCTGCGGTTGTTTACGCCCGCTGTTCACCCTCCTGCACAACTCCTCCCACATCTCCTGCCGTTCTTGTGCCTGCTGTGGCACATGGCTAAACAGGGCGTTGTAGTTACTCTGGAGGTATGGTATGATGACCTCCTCCTCCTGTCGGCTAAATGGTGGAAGCGGGAGCGTGGCATTATCTGGAAGACATAATGATGGTGGCAGGTCACATTCACACTGCTGTGCTGGCATACTGTTGGAAATGCATTGCTATGACATATGCGACATCTGCACAGTGATCTGTGAAGGGCATCGTGGCGGTGACACAGCCGATGTTGTGGCTTCACACCATTGAGCACTGGGTGTCACATCATATCTGTGTGCCACCCCATCACACTGTGCACGCACCATGTAGATGTTAGCCTGCCATGGACATGTGTACCTGGCTGCACCTATGTCCATATCAGTTGGCATATGTCCCCATGTGACGTCTGTGCTACTGTTCACCTGTACACTGTGTATATGTCAGTACACATCAGGTCTGTGTCCATTGTGAGCGTCAGCAGCGGCAGGGTACACATACACATGGACACCTGCACATGCATGTGTTGTGGCATGTACTTCCACACAGCACTGTACGCGTGCTGGACAACTGCCCCAGCTCACCTGTGTTGCATTATGTGATACACATGGAGCAATGTGTAACCATGACACATTGGCAGGAAAGGTCATGCATAAGCGTGTACCGCACACATTGTGCAGAGCATCACACAGCACCTGTAACATGACAGGGTGCATCGCCACCACATTACTACTGTGTATGGTTGATAGTGAGAGTGCCTTTTGTCCATTGCACCATGTGGGACCGTGATAGCTCATGCAGCCTTGCTGGTCATCTCTGCATGATATGGCAGGGTATGCCACATACATGGCAATGGGTGTGACCCACTCAGGGGCTGGCGGTATTGGCAGGGTGGCTGTCCATTGCTTTTGTCATAGCTGTGTGAAAATGGACATTCCACATGTTTATCACCATGGTGTGGACACTGTCCTCCAGCGAGGTATGCTGTACGCTGCTTGTTGAGGGTGTGTGTGGTGCATGCAGGTATCACACATCCATGCATACACTGTAGCCCTGGCAGGTGCTATGTGCTGGGATGTTGATCGACACAATGCTGTATGTGTACACACACGGCTACGCCATGCACAAGGAAATCTGCCTGAACTGATGTGGGTAACACATATGTGTACATACATTGCCGCTGCCACCCACATGTCTGCTGCTGCACTACACACCGCCATCCCTCCTGTGTGAATGTGGTGTTGGCCTCAGCAGAGGTATCCGTGTATGGGGACATGGATGTTCACATAGCAGGCCCACTGATGGTATCGTCCATCTGACCATACACATGTGATGCACCCCACACACATACGACCCATTCACATTGTTGTTCACAATGGTGACACAGCTATATTGCTATGCCGGAGCCATTCACAGACATATATACACAGAGGCATGCCGCCCATCTGTGTCATTGGCGGACTATTGGTGTTGTTTGGCACCTAATGTGTTTGACTGCAGGTGGCGCAGACCTACTGTGCACATGTCTACATGGTAGGCCTGTTCTACGGTAGGCATCTGTGATGTGCTGTGCACATCTCATACCTGCACATTTGCTTGTTGTCCATCGGTCCACAGGCCAGTGGTGGGACATACAGGGATGTTGCGGAACATATGTACATGCGACCCTGTACAACTGTGGCGCTAGCCTCTCAGATGCTCATGTGTCGTGGGCGTGAACACCGTACACACACATGTGGTTGTGGGCCGCCGTCCATACCCATCTCCACCTGTGGGTTGCTATCATCCCACACACTCCTTGTACTGTATGTTCAGGCTATGCAGCTATGTGGGGCTTGTGTGCATACAATACGATACTATGTGCCTTTGCACCCATCACGAACATTGTCACACAGGTACACGGCAGCCATACACATCGCAGATTGTTGTCAGCATGTCACATGTGGTACACACCTAACACATCTCCTGCGGGACATGGTACTCTGTATGGGCATGTCCAGTAGTGACATACCACAGCTACCCCTACATGACGGCTATGCAGGACATGTCTGTGTACATCTACTGTGACATATACACAAGCAATGCCCCCCTACCGACATCACATGGTACTACCTGTGGGGTATGTGTGTCTGCATCCATGCTATGGCCATAGATGACAATTGTACATCTATATGTGCAACATACCTCAGTGGGGGTTGTCATGAGCACATGTTCCATGTGTCAATGCATTGTTCATGTCTGTTTGGCAGTCATTGTTGTGCATGGTTTACATGGCTGACATAGTGTACTGTGTCTGATTCCAGGTACTTCATTGGGCTACCAGCATTGTACATTGCTACAGCACATTCCAGCCATCATGTAGACAGCTTAGATGACAGTGGGAGGTGTTCCGCCATGTGCACATATGTCACCGGTGCAAGGGTGACTGACACACATTGTCGGGACTGGGTTCTGACTGCTGTGGATGTGTGTACCGGTGTTGACAACCATGACTGCACCAGATGGTGTCTTCTGGATGTGTGACATTCACAACAAACACCCACATTCACATAGCAGCACATCGTCCACGACAATTGACATTCCTGCCTGAACACTGTATGCGGTATGTTTGTATGACCACTGCATATATCACTGGTGGCCACCAGCATGGCTGCCTACAACAGCAGTGTGTATCCTGTGCAAACATGGGTTACACCAGTCACACCACACCTGTGCCAGCTGGCCCTGTAGTGGGTGACAGTGCAGTTCCATTCATCATGTAACAGTATACATCATGCACCAGTATGTTGCAGACATGTGAGCGGCTGTGCTACTCAACATATGCCGGCATGACACATCACCTGGTACACCGTGTCTGCCTTGACACCTGCTATTGTGAACACCCTGTGATGACATTATGCGGCCCACATGGGCGTGGACATGTGATGGCTCAATGGTGAATTAACCGTCCAGGTGTGTGTCTAGCCAGGTGTCCAGTAGCCACTGGTCTGCATGCAGGGATAGTCTACATTGGCCTACTCTGTCACTGGGACTGTTGACTATGGTCATACTGTTGTTATGCAGGCATGTGCTGTTTGTCCAGTCTGATAGTCGTGTTGAACCACACTACCGTGGCACACATGGCGTGTGGACATCTGGCTAAGGTGTGCAGCCCACATG